>NW_027553280.1:0-42197 GCF_045843805.1 Urocitellus parryii | reverse complement strand
TACATACTGTCTATGGGTTTATTGAATGCTACAATGGTAGAATCAAATAATGTGAGATAAATCTACCCACCATACCTACCACAAAGATTAAAATATTTACTTTTCAGAAACAATTTTGAAATCTCTCCATTAAAACAATGATATTATTTTCAGAGTGAGCATTTACTAAAAAAGAAAGAAAGAAATACAGAAAGAAAGAAAGAAAAAATAAATAAAGAAAGAAAGAAAGAAAAAAGAAAGAAAGAAAAATTTACTTTAATTCCACGTTTTCACTCAATATGTTACATTACAATTTTATTTATTACTCCTTCAGGTATGTTTACGAAGAAGAAGAAGAAGAAGAAGAAGAAGAAGAAGAAGAAGAAGAGAGAAGAAGAAGAAAAAGAAGAAGAAGAAGAAAGAGAGAGAGAGAGAGAGAGAGAGAGAGAGAGAGAGTAAATAAAATGACAAATTTGTGAAACATCTTCCCTGTATTCCCTGTTTAATGGATTGTTTTTTATGTGGAATCAGAGTACATATACCATGAAAAAACTTTGTGTAAAGTACCTAATACAAAAAATGGTTTTAAGTAAAATGTCTTAAGAATCAATTTTAAAAAGGAGTTCATTTTAGTGAATACTTTTAATTTTAATGTAAATCTAATTTATGGAAATCATCTTCTTGATTTGAAAATAGAACACTCTAAGAAAGTGAGGTACGCAGATGACAAAAACATTAAGAGAGTCTCCTCCGCTTGGCTGGGGATGTGGCTCAAGGGGTAGCGCGCTCGCCTGGCATGCGTGCGGCCCGGGTTCGATCCTCAGCACCACAAACAAGCAAAGGTGTTGTGTCCGCCGAGAACTCAAAATAAATAAATATTAAAAAAAAAAGAGAGTCTCCTCTACAACCTTCAAAAATATTTATTTATTTTCTGCATTGATCTCTTTTTTGTATGATATATAATAGTAGTCAGATTTCATCCGTTTGCATTTGTATATTTAACTTCCACACATGGTGTAATATAAAGTTGATCGGTAGTAGGTTTGTTTCCAATACAATTTCCATGTCTATGTGACTATGTTTCAGGATTAATTCTAATTTTCTGTGAATATTTTTGTATTCTAAAAAGCTGCCTTGATTAATGTAGCTTAAAAAGTGTTCATAAAAACTTTTGGTATGCTGCCCGTGAGGAGCTGAAGGAGGCCCGCATGCGGATCGAGTCCCCCAGCTACCAGATCTCCAGCCTCCAGAAGCAGGCCAGTGCTGCTGAGGACCGCATCCGAGAGCTGGAAGGGGCCAGGACTGAGGAGCGGGGAGAAGTTCCGGAAGACGCTGGACGCCAAGGAGCAGGAGATGATGGAGATGCGTGATGTGATGCAGCAACAGCTGGCCGAGTACCAGGAGTTGCTGGACGTCCAGTTGACCTTGGACATGGAGATCAGCGCCTACCGCAAGCTCCTAGAGGGCGAGGAGGAGAGGCTGAAGCTGGCTCCCAGCCCCTCCTCACGGGTCACCATCTCACGGGCCACCTGGAGCAGCAGCAGCAGCATGGTCCAGAGCTGGGCGTTCAAGCCGAAGCAAGCGGCTGCGTCTGGAGGCGGAGGAGCCCCCAGGCAGCGGCTCAAGTGGCATTGGCTCGGGCAGCATTGGCTCGGGCAGCAGCAGCAGCAGCTTCCTCCTGGCCCAGCAGGCCTCGGCCACCTGCAGCGTCAGCACGGAGGAGATTGACCTGGAGGGCAGGTTCCTGAGGCTCAAGAAGGACTCAGACAAGGATCAGTCCCTGGGAACTGGAGGATTAAGAGGCAGGTCCTGGAGGGCGATGAGATCGCCTGTAAGTTCACACCCAAGTACGTCCTGCGGGCCGGCCAGACAGTCACGGTGTGGGCAGCTGGTGCCGGGGTGGCCCACAGCCCCCCGCCACCCTGGTGTGGAAGAGCCAGAGCAGCTGGGGCTCGGGCGAAAGTTTCCGCACTGTGCTGGTCCACGCCGATGGAGAGGAAGTGGCCACAGGAGCAGTGAAGCAGTCTTCTGTGGTGCGGGAGAAGGAGAACCGGGAGGATCTTTTCCACCAGCAGGGGGACCCACGGACCACCTCGAGGGGCTGCTGCCTGATGTAACCGAGCACTCGGCATCTACACACTGTTCCACACCCAGAGCCACTGAAAACTATTTTTCTAAAATCGGAAAAAAAAGAAAAAAAAAACTTTTGGTATCTAATGATTCAGTTCTCAAAAATATTTCTGCCTTATTCAACATGCCAATGCTAAAATTTTTAAAACGTCTTATCTTACTAATTTAGATACACACACACATAAACACATAGCACACACACAGACACAAGCACATACACACACACACACTCACACACACACTCTGGAGATTTTTGTTTACTACTAAAATGAATCTACAGGTAACTTTGTTGAAAGTGAACAGTTTTGCAACACTGACTCTTCTAATTCATGAGCAAGGATCTGACCATATTTATTTAGGCTTTTAAATATTTCTTTGAAAATGTTTCAGAGTTTCTGTGTAGAGTATTAAATATTTTGTTTGACTTAGTAGTAGGACTTTTGTGGAACCTGTGTTTATTAAAATTTATCTTTACACACAAAACCAAAATAATTGTATTTAATGCAAATTCAGAAAACATACTAAAAGAAAACTTATTTGTCCTTGACAACCTGAGGTTCAGTGTGGACTTTGTCAATACAACACTAAAGACCTGACCCAAGAAAAATTAATTGATAACTAGATTTATTTACATACTGTCTATGGTTTATTGAATTCTACAATGGTAGAATCAAATAATGTGAGATAAATCTACCCACCATGCCTACCACAAAGATTAAAATATTTACTTTTCAGAAAACAATTTGAAAATCTCTCCATTAAAACAATGATATTATTTTCAGAGTGAGCATTTACTAAAAAAGAAAGAAAGAAATACAGAAAGAAAGAAAGAAAAATAAATAAAGAAAGAAAGAAAGAAAAAAGAAAGAAAGAAAGAAAAATTTACTTTAATTCCACGTTTTCACTCAATATGTTACATTACAATTTTATTTATTACTCCTTCAGGTATGTTCACGAAGAAGAAGAAGAAGAAGAAGAAGAAGAAGAAGAAGAAGAAGAAGAAGAAGAAGAAGAAGAAGAAGAAAAAGAAAAGAAGAAGAAAGAGAGAGAGAGAGAGAGAGAGAGAGAGAGAGAGAGAGAGAGAGTAAATAAAATGACAAATTTGTGAAACATCTTCCCTGTATTCCCTGTTTAATGGATTGTTTTTTATGTGGAATCAGAGTACATATACCATGAAAAAACTTTGTGTAAAGTACCTAATACAAAAAATGGTTTTAAGTAAAATGTCTTAAGAATCAATTTTAAAAAGGAGTTTATTTTAGTGAATACTTTTAATTTTAATGTAATCTAATTTATGGAAATCATCTTCTTGATTTGAAAATAGAACACTCTAAGAAAGTGAGGTACGCAGATGACAAAAACATTAAGAGAGTCTCCTCCGCTTGGCTGGGGATGTGGCTCAAGCGGTAGCGCGCTCGCCTGGCATGCGTGCGGCCCGGGTTCGATCCTCAGCACCACAAACAAGCAAAGGTGTTGTGTCCGCCGAGAACTCAAAATAAATAAATATTTAAAAAAAAAAAGAGAGTCTCCTCTACAACCTTCAAAAATATTTATTTATTTTCTGCATTGATCTCTTTTTTGTATGATATATAATAGTAGTCAGATTTCATCCGTTTGCATTTGTATATTTAACTTCCACACATGGTGTAATATAAAGTTGATCGGTAGTAGGTTTGTTTCCAATACAATTTCCATGTCTATGTGACTATGTTTCAGGATTAATTCTAATTTTCTGTGAATATTTTTGTATTCTAAAAAGCTGCCTTGATTACTGTAGCTTAAAAAGTGTTCATCAAAACTTTTGGTATGCTGCCCGTGAGGAGCTGAAGGAGGCCCGCATGCGGATCGAGTCCCCCAGCTACCAGATCTCCAGCCTCCAGAAGCAGGCCAGTGCTGCTGAGGACCGCATCCGAGAGCTGGAAGGGGCCAGGACTGAGGAGCGGGAGAAGTTCCGGAAGACGCTGGACGCCAAGGAGCAGGAGATGATGGAGATGCGTGATGTGATGCAGCAACAGCTGGCCGAGTACCAGGAGTTGCTGGACGTCCAGTTGACCTTGGACATGGAGATCAGCGCCTACCGCAAGCTCCTAGAGGGCGAGGAGGAGAGGCTGAAGCTGGCTCCCAGCCCCTCCTCACGGGTCACCATCTCACGGGCCACCTGGAGCAGCAGCAGCAGCATGTCCAGAGCTGGGCGTTCAAGCCGAAGCAAGCGGCTGCGTCTGGAGGCGGAGGAGCCCCCAGGCAGCGGCTCAAGTGGCATTGGCTCGGGCAGCATTGGCTCGGGCAGCAGCAGCAGCAGCTTCCTCCTGGCCCAGCAGGCCTCGGCCACCTGCAGCGTCAGCACGGAGGAGATTGACCTGGAGGGCAGGTTCCTGAGGCTCAAGAAGGACTCAGACAAGGATCAGTCCCTGGGGAACTGGAGGATTAAGAGGCAGGTCCTGGAGGGCGATGAGATCGCCTGTAAGTTCACACCCAAGTACGTCCTGCGGGCCGGCCAGACAGTCACGGTGTGGGCAGCTGGTGCCGGGGTGGCCCACAGCCCCCCGCCACCCTGGTGTGGAAGAGCCAGAGCAGCTGGGGCTCGGGCGAAAGTTTCCGCACTGTGCTGGTCCACGCCGATGGAGAGGAAGTGGCCACAGGAGCAGTGAAGCAGTCTTCTGTGGTGCGGGAGAAGGAGAACCGGGAGGATCTTTTCCACCAGCAGGGGGACCCACGGACCACCTCGAGGGGCTGCTGCCTGATGTAACCGAGCACTCGGCATCTACACACTGTTCCTCACCCAGAGCCACTGAAAACTATTTTTCTAAAATCGGAAAAAAAAGAAAAAAAAAAAACTTTTGGTATCTAATGATTCAGTTCTCAAAAATATTTCTGCCTTATTCAACATGCCAATGCTAAAATTTTTAAAACGTCTTACTAATTTAGATACACACACACATAAACACATAGCACACACACAGACACAAGCACATACACACACACACACTCACACACACACTCTGGAGATTTTTGTTTACTACTAAAATGAATCTACAGGTAACTTTGTTGAAAGTGAACAGTTTTGCAACACTGACTCTTCTAATTCATGAGCAAGGCTCTGACCATATTTATTTAGGCTTTTAAATATTTCTTTGAAAATGTTTCAGAGTTTCTGTGTAGAGTATTAAATATTTTGTTTGACTTAGTAGTAGGACTTTTGTGGAACCTGTGTTTATTAAAATTTATCTTTACACACAAAACCAAAATAATTGTATTTAATGCAAATTCAGAAAACATACTAAAAGAAAACTTATTTGTCCTTGACAACCTGAGGTTCAGTGTGGACTTTGTCAATACAACACTAAAGACCTGACCCAAGAAAAATTAATTGATAACTAGATTTATTTACATACTGTCTATGGTTTATTGAATGCTACAATGGTAGAATCAAATAATGTGAGATAAATCTACCCACCATACCTACCACAAAGATTAAAATATTTACTTTTCAGAAAACAATTTGAAAATCTCTCCATTAAAACAATGATATTATTTTCAGAGTGAGCATTTACTAAAAAAGAAAGAAAGAAATACAGAAAGAAAGAAAGAAAAATAAATAAAGAAAGAAAGAAAGAAAAAAGAAAGAAAGAAAAATTTACTTTAATTCCACGTTTTCACTCAATATGTTACATTACAATTTTATTTATTACTCCTTCAGGTATGTTTACGAAGAAGAAGAAGAAGAAGAAGAAGAAGAAGAAGAAGAAGAAGAAGAAGAAGAAGAAGAAGAAAAAGAAGAAGAAGAAGAAGAGAGAGAGAGAGAGAGAGAGAGAGAGAGAGAGAGAGTAAATAAAATGACAAATTTGTGAAACATCTTCCCTGTATTCCCTGTTTAATGGATTGTTTTTTATGTGGAATCAGAGTACATATACCATGAAAAAACTTTGTGTAAAGTACCTAATACAAAAAATGGTTTTAAGTAAAATGTCTTAAGAATCAATTTTAAAAAGGAGTTCATTTTAGTGAATACTTTTAATTTTAATGTAATCTAATTTATGGAAATCATCTTCTTGATTTGAAAATAGAACACTCTAAGAAAGTGAGGTACGCAGATGACAAAAACATTAAGAGAGTCTCCTCCGCTTGGCTGGGGATGTGGCTCAAGGGGTAGCGCGCTCGCCTGGCATGCGTGCGGCCCGGGTTCGATCCTCAGCACCACAAACAAGCAAAGGTGTTGTGTCCGCCGAGAACTCAAAATAAATAAATATTTAAAAAAAAAAAGAGAGTCTCCTCTACAACCTTCAAAAATATTTATTTATTTTCTGCATTGATCTCTTTTTTGTATGATATATAATAGTAGTCAGATTTCATCCGTTTGCATTTGTATATTTAACTTCCACACATGGTGTAATATAAAGTTGATCGGTAGTAGGTTTGTTTCCAATACAATTTCCATGTCTATGTGACTATGTTTCAGGATTAATTCTAATTTTCTGTGAATATTTTTGTATTCTAAAAAGCTGCCTTGATTACTGTAGCTTAAAAAGTGTTCATAAAAACTTTTGGTATGCTGCCCGTGAGGAGCTGAAGGAGGCCCGCATGCGGATCGAGTCCCCCAGCTACCAGATCTCCAGCCTCCAGAAGCAGGCCAGTGCTGCTGAGGACCGCATCCGAGAGCTGGAAGGGGCCAGGACTGAGGAGCGGGAGAAGTTCCGGAAGACGCTGGACGCCAAGGAGCAGGAGATGATGGAGATGCGTGATGTGATGCAGCAACAGCTGGCCGAGTACCAGGAGTTGCTGGACGTCCAGTTGACCTTGGACATGGAGATCAGCGCCTACCGCAAGCTCCTAGAGGGCGAGGAGGAGAGGCTGAAGCTGGCTCCCAGCCCCTCCTCACGGGTCACCATCTCACGGGCCACCTGGAGCAGCAGCAGCAGCATGTCCAGAGCTGGGCGTTCAAGCCGAAGCAAGCGGCTGCGTCTGGAGGCGGAGGAGCCCCCAGGCAGCGGCTCAAGTGGCATTGGCTCGGGCAGCATTGGCTCGGGCAGCAGCAGCAGCAGCTTCCTCCTGGCCCAGCAGGCCTCTGCCACCTGCAGCGTCAGCACGGAGGAGATTGACCTGGAGGGCAGGTTCCTGAGGCTCAAGAAGGACTCAGACAAGGATCAGTCCCTGGGGAACTGGAGGATTAAGAGGCAGGTCCTGGAGGGCGATGAGATCGCCTGTAAGTTCACACCCAAGTACGTCCTGCGGGCCGGCCAGACAGTCACGGTGTGGGCAGCTGGTGCCGGGGTGGCCCACAGCCCCCCGCCACCCTGGTGTGGAAGAGCCAGAGCAGCTGGGGCTCGGGCGAAAGTTTCCGCACTGTGCTGGTCCACGCCGATGGAGAGGAAGTGGCCACAGGAGCAGTGAAGCAGTCTTCTGTGGTGCGGGAGAAGGAGAACCGGGAGGATCTTTTCCACCAGCAGGGGGACCCACGGACCACCTCGAGGGGCTGCTGCCTGATGTAACCGAGCACTCGGCATCTACACACTGTTCCTCACCCAGAGCCACTGAAAACTATTTTTCTAAAATCGGAAAAAAAAGAAAAAAAAAACTTTTGGTATCTAATGATTCAGTTCTCAAAAATATTTCTGCCTTATTCAACATGCCAATGCTAAAATTTTTAAAACGTCTTACTAATTTAGATACACACACACATAAACACATAGCACACACACAGACACAAGCACATACACACACACACACACTCACACACACACTCTGGAGATTTTTGTTTACTACTAAAATGAATCTACAGGTAACTTTGTTGAAAGTGAACAGTTTTGCAACACTGACTCTTCTAATTCATGAGCAAGGATCTGACCATATTTATTTAGGCTTTTAAATATTTCTTTGAAAATGTTTCAGAGTTTCTGTGTAGAGTATTAAATATTTTGTTTGACTTAGTAGTAGGACTTTTGTGGAACCTGTGTTTATTAAAATTTATCTTTACACACAAAACCAAAATAATTGTATTTAATGCAAATTCAGAAAACATACTAAAAGAAAACTTATTTGTCCTTGACAACCTGAGGTTCAGTGTGGACTTTGTCAATACAACACTAAAGACCTGACCCAAGAAAAATTAATTGATAACTAGATTTATTTACATACTGTCTATGGTTTATTGAATTCTACAATGGTAGAATCAAATAATGTGAGATAAATCTACCCACCATGCCTACCACAAAGATTAAAATATTTACTTTTCAGAAAACAATTTGAAAATCTCTCCATTAAAACAATGATATTATTTTCAGAGTGAGCATTTACTAAAAAAGAAAGAAAGAAATACAGAAAGAAAGAAAGAAAAATAAATAAAGAAAGAAAGAAAGAAAAAAGAAAGAAAGAAAGAAAAATTTACTTTAATTCCACGTTTTCACTCAATATGTTACATTACAATTTTATTTATTACTCCTTCAGGTATGTTCACGAAGAAGAAGAAGAAGAAGAAGAAGAAGAAGAAGAAGAAGAAGAAGAAGAAGAAGAAGAAGAAGAAAAAGAAGAAGAAGAAGAAAGAGAGAGAGAGAGAGAGAGAGAGAGAGAGAGAGAGAGAGAGAGAGTAAATAAAATGACAAATTTGTGAAACATCTTCCCTGTATTCCCTGTTTAATGGATTGTTTTTTATGTGGAATCAGAGTACATATACCATGAAAAAACTTTGTGTAAAGTACCTAATACAAAAAATGGTTTTAAGTAAAATGTCTTAAGAATCAATTTTAAAAAGGAGTTTATTTTAGTGAATACTTTTAATTTTAATGTAATCTAATTTATGGAAATCATCTTCTTGATTTGAAAATAGAACACTCTAAGAAAGTGAGGTACGCAGATGACAAAAACATTAAGAGAGTCTCCTCCGTTTGGCTGGGGATGTGGCTCAAGCGGTAGCGCGCTCGCCTGGCATGCGTGCGGCCCGGGTTCGATCCTCAGCACCACAAACAAGCAAAGGTGTTGTGTCCGCCGAGAACTCAAAATAAATAAATATTTAAAAAAAAAAAGAGAGTCTCCTCTACAACCTTCAAAAATATTTATTTATTTTCTGCATTGATCTCTTTTTTGTATGATATATAATAGTAGTCAGATTTCATCCGTTTGCATTTGTATATTTAACTTCCACACATGGTGTAATATAAAGTTGATCGGTAGTAGGTTTGTTTCCAATACAATTTCCATGTCTATGTGACTATGTTTCAGGATTAATTCTAATTTTCTGTGAATATTTTTGTATTCTAAAAAGCTGCCTTGATTACTGTAGCTTAAAAAGTTTTCATCAAAACTTTTGGTATGCTGCCCGTGAGGAGCTGAAGGAGGCCCGCATGCGGATCGAGTCCCCCAGCTACCAGATCTCCAGCCTCCAGAAGCAGGCCAGTGCTGCTGAGGACCGCATCCGAGAGCTGGAAGGGGCCAGGACTGAGGAGCGGGAGAAGTTCCGGAAGACGCTGGACGCCAAGGAGCAGGAGATGATGGAGATGCGTGATGTGATGCAGCAACAGCTGGCCGAGTACCAGGAGTTGCTGGACGTCCAGTTGACCTTGGACATGGAGATCAGCGCCTACCGCAAGCTCCTAGAGGGCGAGGAGGAGAGGCTGAAGCTGGCTCCCAGCCCCTCCTCACGGGTCACCATCTCACGGGCCACCTGGAGCAGCAGCAGCAGCATGTCCAGAGCTGGGCGTTCAAGCCGAAGCAAGCGGCTGCGTCTGGAGGCGGAGGAGCCCCCAGGCAGCGGCTCAAGTGGCATTGGCTCGGGCAGCATTGGCTCGGGCAGCAGCAGCAGCAGCTTCCTCCTGGCCCAGCAGGCCTCTGCCACCTGCAGCGTCAGCACGGAGGAGATTGACCTGGAGGGCAGGTTCCTGAGGCTCAAGAAGGACTCAGACAAGGATCAGTCCCTGGGGAACTGGAGGATTAAGAGGCAGGTCCTGGAGGGCGATGAGATCGCCTGTAAGTTCACACCCAAGTACGTCCTGCGGGCCGGCCAGACAGTCACGGTGTGGGCAGCTGGTGCCGGGGTGGCCCACAGCCCCCCGCCACCCTGGTGTGGAAGAGCCAGAGCAGCTGGGGCTCGGGCGAAAGTTTCCGCACTGTGCTGGTCCACGCCGATGGAGAGGAAGTGGCCACAGGAGCAGTGAAGCAGTCTTCTGTGGTGCGGGAGAAGGAGAACCGGGAGGATCTTTTCCACCAGCAGGGGGACCCACGGACCACCTCGAGGGGCTGCTGCCTGATGTAACCGAGCACTCGGCATCTACACACTGTTCCTCACCCAGAGCCACTGAAAACTATTTTTCTAAAATCGGAAAAAAAAGAAAAAAAAAAAACTTTTGGTATCTAATGATTCAGTTCTCAAAAATATTTCTGCCTTATTCAACATGCCAATGCTAAAATTTTTAAAACGTCTTACTAATTTAGATACACACACACATAAACACATAGCACACACACAGACACAAGCACATACACACACACACACTCACACACACACTCTGGAGATTTTTGTTTACTACTAAAATGAATCTACAGGTAACTTTGTTGAAAGTGAACAGTTTTGCAACACTGACTCTTCTAATTCATGAGCAAGGATCTGACCATATTTATTTAGGCTTTTAAATATTTCTTTGAAAATGTTTCAGAGTTTCTGTGTAGAGTATTAAATATTTTGTTTGACTTAGTAGTAGGACTTTTGTGGAACCTGTGTTTATTAAAATTTATCTTTACACACAAAACCAAAATAATTGTATTTAATGCAAATTCAGAAAACATACTAAAAGAAAACTTATTTGTCCTTGACAACCTGAGGTTCAGTGTGGACTTTGTCAATACAACACTAAAGACCTGACCCAAGAAAAATTAATTGATAACTAGATTTATTTACATACTGTCTATGGTTTATTGAATGCTACAATGGTAGAATGAAATAATGTGAGATAAATCTACCCACCATGCCTACCACAAAGATTAAAATATTTACTTTTCAGAAAACAATTTGAAAATCTCTCCATTAAAACAATGATATTATTTTCAGAGTGAGCATTTACTAAAAAAGAAAGAAAGAAATACAGAAAGAAAGAAAGAAAAATAAATAAAGAAAAAAAGAAAGAAAAAAGAAAGAAAGAAAGAAAAATTTACTTTAATTCCACGTTTTCACTCAATATGTTACATTACAATTTTATTTATTACTCCTTCAGGTATGTTCACGAAGAAGAAGAAGAAGAAGAAGAAGAAGAAGAAGAAGAAGAAGAAGAAGAAGAAGAAAAAGAAGAAGAAGAAGAAAGAGAGAGAGAGAGAGAGAGAGAGAGAGAGAGTAAATAAAATGACAAATTTGTGAAACATCTTCCCTGTATTCCCTGTTTAATGGATTGTTTTTTATGTGGAATCAGAGTACATATACCATGAAAAAACTTTGTGTAAAGTACCTAATACAAAAAATGGTTTTAAGTAAAATGTCTTAAGAATCAATTTTAAAAAGGAGTTTATTTTAGTGAATACTTTTAATTTTAATGTAATCTAATTTATGGAAATCATCTTCTTGATTTGAAAATAGAACACTCTAAGAAAGTGAGGTACGCAGATGACAAAAACATTAAGAGAGTCTACTCCGCTTGGCTGGGGATGTGGCTCAAGCGGTAGCGCGCTCGCCTGGCATGCGTGCGGCCCGGGTTCGATCCTCAGCACCACAAACAAGCAAAGGTGTTGTGTCCGCCGAGAACTCAAAATAAATAAATATTTAAAAAAAAAAAGAGAGTCTCCTCTACAACCTTCAGAAATATTTATTTATTTTCTGCATTGATCTCTTTTTTGTATGATATATAATAGTAGTCAGATTTCATCCGTTTGCATTTGTATATTTAACTTCCACACATGGTGTAATATAAAGTTGATCGGTAGTAGGTTTGTTTCCAATACAATTTCCATGTCTATGTGACTATGTTTCAGGATTAATTCTAATTTTCTGTGAATATTTTTGTATTCTAAAAAGCTGCCTTGATTACTGTAGCTTAAAAAGTGTTCATAAAAACTTTTGGTATGCTGCCCGTGAGGAGCTGAAGGAGGCCCGCATGCGGATCGAGTCCCCCAGCTACCAGATCTCCAGCCTCCAGAAGCAGGCCAGTGCTGCTGAGGACCGCATCCGAGAGCTGGAAGGGGCCAGGACTGAGGAGCGGGAGAAGTTCCGGAAGACGCTGGACGCCAAGGAGCAGGAGATGATGGAGATGCGTGATGTGATGCAGCAACAGCTGGCCGAGTACCAGGAGTTGCTGGACGTCCAGTTGACCTTGGACATGGAGATCAGCGCCTACCGCAAGCTCCTAGAGGGCGAGGAGGAGAGGCTGAAGCTGGCTCCCAGCCCCTCCTCACGGGTCACCATCTCACGGGCCACCTGGAGCAGCAGCAGCAGCATGTCCAGAGCTGGGCGTTCAAGCCGAAGCAAGCGGCTGCGTCTGGAGGCGGAGGAGCCCCCAGGCAGCGGCTCAAGTGGCATTGGCTCGGGCAGCATTGGCTCGGGCAGCAGCAGCAGCAGCTTCCTCCTGGCCCAGCAGGCCTCTGCCACCTGCAGCGTCAGCACGGAGGAGATTGACCTGGAGGGCAGGTTCCTGAGGCTCAAGAAGGACTCAGACAAGGATCAGTCCCTGGGGAACTGGAGGATTAAGAGGCAGGTCCTGGAGGGCGATGAGATCGCCTGTAAGTTCACACCCAAGTACGTCCTGCGGGCCGGCCAGACAGTCACGGTGTGGGCAGCTGGTGCCGGGGTGGCCCACAGCCCCCCGCCACCCTGGTGTGGAAGAGCCAGAGCAGCTGGGGCTCGGGCGAAAGTTTCCGCACTGTGCTGGTCCACGCCGATGGAGAGGAAGTGGCCACAGGAGCAGTGAAGCAGTCTTCTGTGGTGCGGGAGAAGGAGAACCGGGAGGATCTTTTCCACCAGCAGGGGGACCCACGGACCACCTCGAGGGGCTGCTGCCTGATGTAACCGAGCACTCGGCATCTACACACTGTTCCTCACCCAGAGCCACTGAAAACTATTTTTCTAAAATCGGAAAAAAAAGAAAAAAAAAACTTTTGGTATCTAATGATTCAGTTCTCAAAAATATTTCTGCCTTATTCAACATGCCAATGCTAAAATTTTTAAAACGTCTTACTAATTTAGATACACACACACATAAACACATAGCACACACACAGACACAAGCACATACACACACACACACTCACACACACACTCTGGAGATTTTTGTTTACTACTAAAATGAATCTACAGGTAACTTTGTTGAAAGTGAACAGTTTTGCAACACTGACTCTTCTAATTCATGAGCAAGGCTCTGACCATATTTATTTAGGCTTTTAAATATTTCTTTGAAAATGTTTCAGAGTTTCTGTGTAGAGTATTAAATATTTTGTTTGACTTAGTAGTAGGACTTTTGTGGAACCTGTGTTTATTAAAATTTATCTTTACACACAAAACCAAAATAATTGTATTTAATGCAAATTCAGAAAACATACTAAAAGAAAACTTATTTGTCCTTGACAACCTGAGGTTCAGTGTGGACTTTGTCAATACAACACTAAAGACCTGACCCAAGAAAAATTAATTGATAACTAGATTTATTTACATACTGTCTATGGTTTATTGAATGCTACAATGGTAGAATCAAATAATGTGAGATAAATCTACCCACCATGCCTACCACAAAGATTAAAATATTTACTTTTCAGAAAACAATTTGAAAATCTCTCCATTAAAACAATGATATTATTTTCAGAGTGAGCATTTACTAAAAAAGAAAGAAAGAAATACAGAAAGAAAGAAAGAAAAATAAATAAAGAAAGAAAGAAAGAAAAAAGAAAGAAAGAAAGAAAAATTTACTTTAATTCCACGTTTTCACTCAATATGTTACATTACAATTTTATTTATTACTCCTTCAGGTATGTTCACGAAGAAGAAGAAGAAGAAGAAGAAGAAGAAGAAGAAGAAGAAGAAGAAGAAGAAGAAGAAAAAGAAGAAGAAGAAGAAAGAGAGAGAGAGAGAGAGAGAGAGAGAGAGAGAGAGAGAGTAAATAAAATGACAAATTTGTGAAACATCTTCCCTGTATTCCCTGTTTAATGGATTGTTTTTTATGTGGAATCAGAGTACATATACCATGAAAAAACTTTGTGTAAAGTACCTAATACAAAAAATGGTTTTAAGTAAAATGTCTTAAGAATCAATTTTAAAAAGGAGTTTATTTTAGTGAATACTTTTAATTTTAATGTAATCTAATTTATGGAAATCATCTTCTTGATTTGAAAATAGAACACTCTAAGAAAGTGAGGTACGCAGATGACAAAAACATTAAGAGAGTCTCCTCCGCTTTGCTGGGGATGTGGCTCAAGCGGTAGCGCGCTCGCCTGGCATGCGTGCGGCCCAGGTTCGATCCTCAGCACCACAAACAAGCAAAGGTGTTGTGTCCGCCGAGAACTCAAAATAAATAAATATTTAAAAAAAAAAAGAGAGTCTCCTCTACAACCTTCAGAAATATTTATTTATTTTCTGCATTGATCTCTTTTTTGTATGATATATAATAGTAGTCAGATTTCATCCGTTTGCATTTGTATATTTAACTTCCACACATGGTGTAATATAAAGTTGATCGGTAGTAGGTTTGTTTCCAATACAATTTCCATGTCTATGTGACTATGTTTCAGGATTAATTCTAATTTTCTGTGAATATTTTTGTATTCTAAAAAGCTGCCTTGATTACTGTAGCTTAAAAAGTGTTCATCAAAACTTTTGGTATGCTGCCCGTGAGGAGCTGAAGGAGGCCCGCATGCGGATCGAGTCCCCCAGCTACCAGATCTCCAGCCTCCAGAAGCAGGCCAGTGCTGCTGAGGACCGCATCCGAGAGCTGGAAGGGGCCAGGACTGAGGAGCGGGAGAAGTTCCGGAAGACGCTGGACGCCAAGGAGCAGGAGATGATGGAGATGCGTGATGTGATGCAGCAACAGCTGGCCGAGTACCAGGAGTTGCTGGACGTCCAGTTGACCTTGGACATGGAGATCAGCGCCTACCGCAAGCTCCTAGAGGGCGAGGAGGAGAGGCTGAAGCTGGCTCCCAGCCCCTCCTCACGGGTCACCATCTCACGGGCCACCTGGAGCAGCAGCAGCAGCATGTCCCAGAGCTGGGCGTTCAAGCCGAAGCAAGCGGCTGCGTCTGGAGGCGGAGGAGCCCCCAGGCAGCGGCTCAAGTGGCATTGGCTCGGGCAGCATTGGCTCGGGCAGCAGCAGCAGCAGCTTCCTCCTGGCCCAGCAGGCCTCGGCCACCTGCAGCGTCAGCACGGAGGAGATTGACCTGGAGGGCAGGTTCCTGAGGCTCAAGAAGGACTCAGACAAGGATCAGTCCCTGGGGAACTGGAGGATTAAGAGGCAGGTCCTGGAGGGCGATGAGATCGCCTGTAAGTTCACACCCAAGTACGTCCTGCGGGCCGGCCAGACAGTTACGGTGTGGGCAGCTGGTGCCGGGGTGGCCCACAGCCCCCCGCCACCCTGGTGTGGAAGAGCCAGAGCAGCTGGGGCTCGGGCGAAAGTTTCCGCACTGTGCTGGTCCACGCCGATGGAGAGGAAGTGGCCACAGGAGCAGTGAAGCAGTCTTCTGTGGTGCGGGAGAAGGAGAACCGGGAGGATCTTTTCCACCAGCAGGGGGACCCACGGACACCTCGAGGGGCTGCTGCCTGATGTAACCGAGCACTCGGCATCTACACACTGTTCCTCACCCAGAGCCACTGAAAACTATTTTTCTAAAATCGGAAAAAAAAGAAAAAAAAAAACTTTTGGTATCTAATGATTCAGTTCTCAAAAATATTTCTGCCTTATTCAACATGCCAATGCTAAAATTTTTAAAACGTCTTACTAATTTAGATACACACACACATAAACACATAGCACACACACAGACACAAGCACATACACACACACACACTCACACACACACTCTGGAGATTTTTGTTTACTACTAAAATGAATCTACAGGTAACTTTGTTGAAAGTGAACAGTTTTGCAACACTGACTCTTCTAATTCATGAGCAAGGATCTGACCATATTTATTTAGGCTTTTAAATATTTCTTTGAAAATGTTTCAGAGTTTCTGTGTAGAGTATTAAATATTTTGTTTGACTTAGTAGTAGGACTTTTGTGGAACCTGTGTTTATTAAAATTTATCTTTACACACAAAACCAAAATAATTGTATTTAATGCAAATTCAGAAAACATACTAAAAGAAAACTTATTTGTCCTTGACAACCTGAGGTTCAGTGTGGACTTTGTCAATACAACACTAAAGACCTGACCCAAGAAAAATTAATTGATAACTAGATTTATTTACATACTGTCTATGGTTTATTGAATGCTACAATGGTAGAATCAAATAATGTGAGATAAATCTACCCACCATGCCTACCACAAAGATTAAAATATTTACTTTTCAGAAAACAATTTGAAAATCTCTCCATTAAAACAATGATATTATTTTCAGAGTGAGCATTTACTAAAAAAGAAAGAAAGAAATACAGAAAGAAAGAAAGAAAAATAAAGAAAGAAAGAAAGAAAGAAAAAAGAAAGAAAGAAAGAAAAATTTACTTTAATTCCACGTTTTCACTCAATATGTTACATTACAATTTTATTTATTACTCCTTCAGGTATGTTCACGAAGAAGAAGAAGAAGAAGAAGAAGAAGAAGAAGAAGAAGAAGAAGAAGAAGAAAAAGAAGAAGAAGAAGAAAGAGAGAGAGAGAGAAGAGAGAGAGAGAGAGAGAGAGTAAATAAAATGACAAATTTGTGAAACATCTTCCCTGTATTCCCTGTTTAATGGATTGTTTTTTATGTGGAATCAGAGTACATATACCATGAAAAAACTTTGTGTAAAGTACCTAATACAAAAAATGGTTTTAAGTAAAATGTCTTAAGAATCAATTTTAAAAAGGAGTTTATTTTAGTGAATACTTTTAATTTTAATGTAATCTAATTTATGGAAATCATCTTCTTGATTTGAAAATAGAACACTCTAAGAAAGTGAGGTACGCAGATGACAAAAACATTAAGAGAGTCTCCTCCGCTTGGCTGGGGATGTGGCTCAAGCGGTAGCGCGCTCGCCTGGCATGCGTGCGGCCCGGGTTCGATCCTCAGCACCACAAACAAGCAAAGGTGTTGTGTCCGCCGAGAACTCAAAATAAATAAAATATTTAAAAAAAAAAAGAGAGTCTCCTCTACAACCTTCAAAAATATTTATTTATTTTCTGCATTGATCTCTTTTTTGTATGATATATAATAGTAGTCAGATTTCATCCGTTTGCATTTGTATATTTAACTTCCACACATGGTGTAATATAAAGTTGATCGGTAGTAGGTTTGTTTCCAATACAATTTCCATGTCTATGTGACTATGTTTCAGGATTAATTCTAATTTTCTGTGAATATTTTTTGTATTCTAAAAAGCTGCCTTGATTACTGTAGCTTAAAAAGTGTTCATAAAAACTTTTGGTATGCTGCCCGTGAGGAGCTGAAGGAGGCCCGCATGCGGATCGAGTCCCCCAGCTACCAGATCTCCAGCCTCCAGAAGCAGGCCAGTGCTGCTGAGGACCGCATCCGAGAGCTGGAAGGGGCCAGGACTGAGGAGCGGGAGAAGTTCCGGAAGACGCTGGACGCCAAGGAGCAGGAGATGATGGAGATGCGTGATGTGATGCAGCAACAGCTGGCCGAGTACCAGGAGTTGCTGGACGTCCAGTTGACCTTGGACATGGAGATCAGCGCCTACCGCAAGCTCCTAGAGGGCGAGGAGGAGAGGCTGAAGCTGGCTCCCAGCCCCTCCTCACGGGTCACCATCTCACGGGCCACCTGGAGCAGCAGCAGCAGCATGTCCAGAGCTGGGCGTTCAAGCCGAAGCAAGCGGCTGCGTCTGGAGGCGGAGGAGCCCCCAGGCAGCGGCTCAAGTGGCATTGGCTCGGGCAGCATTGGCTCGGGCAGCAGCAGCAGCAGCTTCCTCCTGGCCCAGCAGGCCTCTGCCACCTGCAGCGTCAGCACGGAGGAGATTGACCTGGAGGGCAGGTTCCTGAGGCTCAAGAAGGACTCAGACAAGGATCAGTCCCTGGGGAACTGGAGGATTAAGAGGCAGGTCCTGGAGGGCGATGAGATCGCCTGTAAGTTCACACCCAAGTACGTCCTGCGGGCCGGCCAGACAGTCACGGTGTGGGCAGCTGGTGCCGGGGTGGCCCACAGCCCCCCGCCACCCTGGTGTGGAAGAGCCAGAGCAGCTGGGGCTCGGGCGAAAGTTTCCGCACTGTGCTGGTCCACGCCGATGGAGAGGAAGTGGCCACAGGAGCAGTGAAGCAGTCTTCTGTGGTGCGGGAGAAGGAGAACCGGGAGGATCTTTTCCACCAGCAGGGGGACCCACGGACCACCTCGAGGGGCTGCTGCCTGATGTAACCGAGCACTCGGCATCTACACACTGTTCCTCACCCAGAGCCACTGAAAACTATTTTTCTAAAATCGGAAAAAAAGAAAAAAAAAAACTTTTGGTATCTAATGATTCAGTTCTCAAAAATATTTCTGCCTTATTCAACATGCCAATGCTAAAATTTTTAAAACGTCTTACTAATTTAGATACACACACACATAAACACATAGCACACACACAGACACAAGCACATACACACACACACACTCACACACACACTCTGGAGATTTTTGTTTACTACTAAAATGAATCTACAGGTAACTTTGTTGAAAGTGAACAGTTTTGCAACACTGACTCTTCTAATTCATGAGCAAGGATCTGACCATATTTATTTAGGCTTTTAAATATTTCTTTGAAAATGTTTCAGAGTTTCTGTGTAGAGTATTAAATATTTTGTTTGACTTAGTAGTAGGACTTTTGTGGAACCTGTGTTTATTAAAATTTATCTTTACACACAAAACCAAAATAATTGTATTTAATGCAAATTCAGAAAACATACTAAAAGAAAACTTATTTGTCCTTGACAACCTGAGGTTCAGTGTGGACTTTGTCAATACAACACTAAAGACCTGACCCAAGAAAAAATTAATTGATAACTAGATTTATTTACATACTGTCTATGGTTTATTGAATGCTACAATGGTAGAATCAAATAATGTGAGATAAATCTACCCACCATGCCTACCACAAAGATTAAAATATTTACTTTTCAGAAAACAATTTGAAAATCTCTCCATTAAAACAATGATATTATTTTCAGAGTGAGCATTTACTAAAAAAGAAAGAAAGAAATACAGAAAGAAAGAAAGAAAAATAAATAAAGAAAGAAAGAAAGAAAAAAGAAAGAAAGAAAGAAAAATTTACTTTAATTCCACGTTTTCACTCAATATGTTACATTACAATTTTATTTATTACTCCTTCAGGTATGTTCACGAAGAAGAAGAAGAAGAAGAAGAAGAAGAAGAAGAAGAAGAAGAAGAAGAAGAAGAAGAAAAAGAAGAAGAAGAAGAAAGAGAGAGAGAGAGAGAGAGAGAGAGAGAGAGAGAGAGAGAGAGAGAGAGAGTAAATAAAATGACAAATTTGTGAAACATCTTCCCTGTATTCCCTGTTTAATGGATTGTTTTTTATGTGGAATCAGAGTACATATACCATGAAAAAACTTTGTGTAAAGTACCTAATACAAAAAATGGTTTTAAGTAAAATGTCTTAAGAATCAATTTTAAAAAGGAGTTTATTTTAGTGAATACTTTTAATTTTAATGTAATCTAATTTATGGAAATCATCTTCTTGATTTGAAAATAGAACACTCTAAGAAAGTGAGGTACGCAGATGACAAAAACATTAAGAGAGTCTCCTCCGCTTGGCTGGGGATGTGGCTCAAGCGGTAGCGCGCTCGCCTGGCATGCGTGCGGCCCGGGTTCGATCCTCAGCACCACAAACAAGCAAAGGTGTTGTGTCCGCCGAGAACTCAAAATAAATAAATATTTAAAAAAAAAAGAGAGTCTCCTCTACAACCTTCAAAAATATTTATTTATTTTCTGCATTGATCTCTTTTTTGTATGATATATAATAGTAGTCAGATTTCATCCGTTTGCATTTGTATATTTAACTTCCACACATGGTGTAATATAAAGTTGATCGGTAGTAGGTTTGTTTCCAATACAATTTCCATGTCTATGTGACTATGTTTCAGGATTAATTCTAATTTTCTGTGAATATTTTTGTATTCTAAAAAGCTGCCTTGATTACTGTAGCTTAAAAAGTGTTCATCAAAACTTTTGGTATGCTGCCCGTGAGGAGCTGAAGGAGGCCCGCATGCGGATCGAGTCCCCCAGCTACCAGATCTCCAGCCTCCAGAAGCAGGCCAGTGCTGCTGAGGACCGCATCCGAGAGCTGGAAGGGGCCAGGACTGAGGAGCGGGAGAAGTTCCGGAAGACGCTGGACGCCAAGGAGCAGGAGATGATGGAGATGCGTGATGTGATGCAGCAACAGCTGGCCGAGTACCAGGAGTTGCTGGACGTCCAGTTGACCTTGGACATGGAGATCAGCGCCTACCGCAAGCTCCTAGAGGGCGAGGAGGAGAGGCTGAAGCTGGCTCCCAGCCCCTCCTCACGGGTCACCATCTCACGGGCCACCTGGAGCAGCAGCAGCAGCATGTCCAGAGCTGGGCGTTCAAGCCGAAGCAAGCGGCTGCGTCTGGAGGCGGAGGAGCCCCCAGGCAGCGGCTCAAGTGGCATTGGCTCGGGCAGCATTGGCTCGGGCAGCAGCAGCAGCAGCTTCCTCCTGGCCCAGCAGGCCTCTGCCACCTGCAGCGTCAGCACGGAGGAGATTGACCTGGAGGGCAGGTTCCTGAGGCTCAAGAAGGACTCAGACAAGGATCAGTCCCTGGGGAACTGGAGGATTAAGAGGCAGGTCCTGGAGGGCGATGAGATCGCCTGTAAGTTCACACCCAAGTACGTCCTGCGGGCCGGCCAGACAGTCACGGTGTGGGCAGCTGGTGCCGGGGTGGCCCACAGCCCCCCGCCACCCTGGTGTGGAAGAGCCAGAGCAGCTGGGGCTCGGGCGAAAGTTTCCGCACTGTGCTGGTCCACGCCGATGGAGAGGAAGTGGCCACAGGAGCAGTGAAGCAGTCTTCTGTGGTGCGGGAGAAGGAGAACCGGGAGGATCTTTTCCACCAGCAGGGGGACCCACGGACCACCTCGAGGGGCTGCTGCCTGATGTAACCGAGCACTCGGCATCTACACACTGTTCCTCACCCAGAGCCACTGAAAACTATTTTTCTAAAATCGGAAAAAAAAGAAAAAAAAAAAACTTTTGGTATCTAATGATTCAGTTCTCAAAAATATTTCTGCCTTATTCAACATGCCAATGCTAAAATTTTTAAAACGTCTTACTAATTTAGATACACACACACATAAACACATAGCACACACACAGACACAAGCACATACACACACACACACTCACACACACACTCTGGAGATTTTTGTTTACTACTAAAATGAATCTACAGGTAACTTTGTTGAAAGTGAACAGTTTTGCAACACTGACTCTTCTAATTCATGAGCAAGGATCTGACCATATTTATTTAGGCTTTTAAATATTTCTTTGAAAATGTTTCAGAGTTTCTGTGTAGAGTATTAAATATTTTGTTTGACTTAGTAGTAGGACTTTTGTGGAACCTGTGTTTATTAAAATTTATCTTTACACACAAAACCAAAATAATTGTATTTAATGCAAATTCAGAAAACATACTAAAAGAAAACTTATTTGTCCTTGACAACCTGAGGTTCAGTGTGGACTTTGTCAATACAACACTAAAGACCTGACCCAAGAAAAATTAATTGATAACTAGATTTATTTACATACTGTCTATGGTTTATTGAATTCTACAATGGTAGAATCAAATAATGTGAGATAAATCTACCCACCATGCCTACCACAAAGATTAAAATATTTACTTTTCAGAAAACAATTTGAAAATCTCTCCATTAAAACAATGATATTATTTTCAGAGTGAGCATTTACTAAAAAAGAAAGAAAGAAATACAGAAAGAAAGAAAGAAAAATAAATAAAGAAAAAAAGAAAGAAAAAAGAAAGAAAGAAAGAAAAATTTACTTTAATTCCACGTTTTCACTCAATATGTTACATTACAATTTTATTTATTACTCCTTCAGGTATGTTCACGAAGAAGAAGAAGAAGAAGAAGAAGAAGAAGAAGAAGAAGAAGAAGAAGAAGAAGAAAAAGAAGAAGAAGAAGAAAGAGAGAGAGAGAGAGAGAGAGAGAGAGAGAGTAAATAAAATGACAAATTTGTGAAACATCTTCCCTGTATTCCCTGTTTAATGGATTGTTTTTTATGTGGAATCAGAGTACATATACCATGAAAAAACTTTGTGTAAAGTACCTAATACAAAAAATGGTTTTAAGTAAAATGTCTTAAGAATCAATTTTAAAAAGGAGTTTATTTTAGTGAATACTTTTAATTTTAATGTAATCTAATTTATGGAAATCATCTTCTTGATTTGAAAATAGAACACTCTAAGAAAGTGAGGTACGCAGATGACAAAAACATTAAGAGAGTCTACTCCGCTTGGCTGGGGATGTGGCTCAAGCGGTAGCGCGCTCGCCTGGCATGCGTGCGGCCCGGGTTCGATCCTCAGCACCACAAACAAGCAAAGGTGTTGTGTCCGCCGAGAACTCAAAATAAATAAATATTTAAAAAAAAAAAGAGAGTCTCCTCTACAACCTTCAGAAATATTTATTTATTTTCTGCATTGATCTCTTTTTTGTATGATATATAATAGTAGTCAGATTTCATCCGTTTGCATTTGTATATTTAACTTCCACACATGGTGTAATATAAAGTTGATCGGTAGTAGGTTTGTTTCCAATACAATTTCCATGTCTATGTGACTATGTTTCAGGATTAATTCTAATTTTCTGTGAATATTTTTGTATTCTAAAAAGCTGCCTTGATTACTGTAGCTTAAAAAGTGTTCATCAAAACTTTTGGTATGCTGCCCGTGAGGAGCTGAAGGAGGCCCGCATGCGGATCGAGTCCCCCAGCTACCAGATCTCCAGCCTCCAGAAGCAGGCCAGTGCTGCTGAGGACCGCATCCGAGAGCTGGAAGGGGCCAGGACTGAGGAGCGGGAGAAGTTCCGGAAGACGCTGGACGCCAAGGAGCAGGAGATGATGGAGATGCGTGATGTGATGCAGCAACAGCTGGCCGAGTACCAGGAGTTGCTGGACGTCCAGTTGACCTTGGACATGGAGATCAGCGCCTACCGCAAGCTCCTAGAGGGCGAGGAGGAGAGGCTGAAGCTGGCTCCCAGCCCCTCCTCACGGGTCACCATCTCACGGGCCACCTGGAGCAGCAGCAGCAGCATGTCCAGAGCTGGGCGTTCAAGCCGAAGCAAGCGGCTGCGTCTGGAGGCGGAGGAGCCCCCAGGCAGCGGCTCAAGTGGCATTGGCTCGGGCAGCATTGGCTCGGGCAGCAGCAGCAGCAGCTTCCTCCTGGCCCAGCAGGCCTCTGCCACCTGCAGCGTCAGCACGGAGGAGATTGACCTGGAGGGCAGGTTCCTGAGGCTCAAGAAGGACTCAGACAAGGATCAGTCCCTGGGGAACTGGAGGATTAAGAGGCAGGTCCTGGAGGGCGATGAGATCGCCTGTAAGTTCACACCCAAGTACGTCCTGCGGGCCGGCCAGACAGTCACGGTGTGGGCAGCTGGTGCCGGGGTGGCCCACAGCCCCCCGCCACCCTGGTGTGGAAGAGCCAGAGCAGCTGGGGCTCGGGCGAAAGTTTCCGCACTGTGCTGGTCCACGCCGATGGAGAGGAAGTGGCCACAGGAGCAGTGAAGCAGTCTTCTGTGGTGCGGGAGAAGGAGAACCGGGAGGATCTTTTCCACCAGCAGGGGGACCCACGGACCACCTCGAGGGGCTGCTGCCTGATGTAACCGAGCACTCGGCATCTACACACTGTTCCTCACCCAGAGCCACTGAAAACTATTTTTCTAAAATCGGAAAAAAAAGAAAAAAAAAACTTTTGGTATCTAATGATTCAGTTCTCAAAAATATTTCTGCCTTATTCAACATGCCAATGCTAAAATTTTTAAAACGTCTTACTAATTTAGATACACACACACATAAACACATAGCACACACACAGACACAAGCACATACACACACACACACTCACACACACACTCTGGAGATTTTTGTTTACTACTAAAATGAATCTACAGGTAACTTTGTTGAAAGTGAACAGTTTTGCAACACTGACTCTTCTAATTCATGAGCAAGGCTCTGACCATATTTATTTAGGCTTTTAAATATTTCTTTGAAAATGTTTCAGAGTTTCTGTGTAGAGTATTAAATATTTTGTTTGACTTAGTAGTAGGACTTTTGTGGAACCTGTGTTTATTAAAATTTATCTTTACACACAAAACCAAAATAATTGTATTTAATGCAAATTCAGAAAACATACTAAAAGAAAACTTATTTGTCCTTGACAACCTGAGGTTCAGTGTGGACTTTGTCAATACAACACTAAAGACCTGACCCAAGAAAAATTAATTGATAACTAGATTTATTTACATACTGTCTATGGTTTATTGAATGCTACAATGGTAGAATCAAATAATGTGAGATAAATCTACCCACCATGCCTACCACAAAGATTAAAATATTTACTTTTCAGAAAACAATTTGAAAATCTCTCCATTAAAACAATGATATTATTTTCAGAGTGAGCATTTACTAAAAAAGAAAGAAAGAAATACAGAAAGAAAGAAAGAAAAATAAATAAAGAAAGAAAGAAAGAAAAAAGAAAGAAAGAAAGAAAAATTTACTTTAATTCCACGTTTTCACTCAATATGTTACATTACAATTTTATTTATTACTCCTTCAGGTATGTTCACGAAGAAGAAGAAGAAGAAGAAGAAGAAGAAGAAGAAGAAGAAGAAGAAGAAGAAGAAGAAGAAGAAAAAGAAGAAGAAGAAGAAAGAGAGAGAGAGAGAGAGAGAGAGAGAGAGAGAGAGAGAGAGAGAGAGAGAGAGAGAGTAAATAAAATGACAAATTTGTGAAACATCTTCCCTGTATTCCCTGTTTAATGGATTGTTTTTTATGTGGAATCAGAGTACATATACCATGAAAAAACTTTGTGTAAAGTACCTAATACAAAAAATGGTTTTAAGTAAAATGTCTTAAGAATCAATTTTAAAAAGGAGTTTATTTTAGTGAATACTTTTAATTTTAATGTAATCTAATTTATGGAAATCATCTTCTTGATTTGAAAATAGAACACTCTAAGAAAGTGAGGTACGCAGATGACAAAAACATTAAGAGAGTCTCCTCCGCTTTGCTGGGGATGTGGCTCAAGCGGTAGCGCGCTCGCCTGGCATGCGTGCGGCCCAGGTTCGATCCTCAGCACCACAAACAAGCAAAGGTGTTGTGTCCGCCGAGAACTCAAAATAAATAAATATTTAAAAAAAAAAAGAGAGTCTCCTCTACAACCTTCAGAAATATTTATTTATTTTCTGCATTGATCTCTTTTTTGTATGATATATAATAGTAGTCAGATTTCATCCGTTTGCATTTGTATATTTAACTTCCACACATGGTGTAATATAAAGTTGATCGGTAGTAGGTTTGTTTCCAATACAATTTCCATGTCTATGTGACTATGTTTCAGGATTAATTCTAATTTTCTGTGAATATTTTTGTATTCTAAAAAGCTGCCTTGATTACTGTAGCTTAAAAAGTGTTCATAAAAACTTTTGGTATGCTGCCCGTGAGGAGCTGAAGGAGGCCCGCATGCGGATCGAGTCCCCCAGCTACCAGATCTCCAGCCTCCAGAAGCAGGCCAGTGCTGCTGAGGACCGCATCCGAGAGCTGGAAGGGGCCAGGACTGAGGAGCGGGAGAAGTTCCGGAAGACGCTGGACGCCAAGGAGCAGGAGATGATGGAGATGCGTGATGTGATGCAGCAACAGCTGGCCGAGTACCAGGAGTTGCTGGACGTCCAGTTGACCTTGGACATGGAGATCAGCGCCTACCGCAAGCTCCTAGAGGGCGAGGAGGAGAGGCTGAAGCTGGCTCCCAGCCCCTCCTCACGGGTCACCATCTCACGGGCCACCTGGAGCAGCAGCAGCAGCATGTCCAGAGCTGGGCGTTCAAGCCGAAGCAAGCGGCTGCGTCTGGAGGCGGAGGAGCCCCCAGGCAGCGGCTCAAGTGGCATTGGCTCGGGCAGCATTGGCTCGGGCAGCAGCAGCAGCAGCTTCCTCCTGGCCCAGCAGGCCTCGGCCACCTGCAGCGTCAGCACGGAGGAGATTGACCTGGAGGGCAGGTTCCTGAGGCTCAAGAAGGACTCAGACAAGGATCAGTCCCTGGGGAACTGGAGGATTAAGAGGCAGGTCCTGGAGGGCGATGAGATCGCCTGTAAGTTCACACCCAAGTACGTCCTGCGGGCCGGCCAGACAGTTACGGTGTGGGCAGCTGGTGCCGGGGTGGCCCACAGCCCCCCGCCACCCTGGTGTGGAAGAGCCAGAGCAGCTGGGGCTCGGGCGAAAGTTTCCGCACTGTGCTGGTCCACGCCGATGGAGAGGAAGTGGCCACAGGAGCAGTGAAGCAGTCTTCTGTGGTGCGGGAGAAGGAGAACCGGGAGGATCTTTTCCACCAGCAGGGGGACCCACGGACCACCTCGAGGGGCTGCTGCCTGATGTAACCGAGCACTCGGCATCTACACACTGTTCCTCACCCAGAGCCACTGAAAACTATTTTTCTAAAATCGGAAAAAAAAAGAAAAAAAAAAACTTTTGGTATCTAATGATTCAGTTCTCAAAAATATTTCTGCCTTATTCAACATGCCAATGCTAAAATTTTTAAAACGTCTTACTAATTTAGATACACACACACATAAACACATAGCACACACACAGACACAAGCACATACACACACACACACTCACACACACACTCTGGAGATTTTTGTTTACTACTAAAATGAATCTACAGGTAACTTTGTTGAAAGTGAACAGTTTTGCAACACTGACTCTTCTAATTCATGAGCAAGGATCTGACCATATTTATTTAGGCTTTTAAATATTTCTTTGAAAATGTTTCAGAGTTTCTGTGTAGAGTATTAAATATTTTGTTTGACTTAGTAGTAGGACTTTTGTGGAACCTGTGTTTATTAAAATTTATCTTTACACACAAAACCAAAATAATTGTATTTAATGCAAATTCAGAAAACATACTAAAAGAAAACTTATTTGTCCTTGACAACCTGAGGTTCAGTGTGGACTTTGTCAATACAACACTAAAGACCTGACCCAAGAAAAATTAATTGATAACTAGATTTATTTACATACTGTCTATGGTTTATTGAATGCTACAATGGTAGAATCAAATAATGTGAGATAAATCTACCCACCATGCCTACCACAAAGATTAAAATATTTACTTTTCAGAAAACAATTTGAAAATCTCTCCATTAAAACAATGATATTATTTTCAGAGTGAGCATTTACTAAAAAAGAAAGAAAGAAATACAGAAAGAAAGAAAGAAAAATAAAGAAAGAAAGAAAGAAAGAAAAAAGAAAGAAAGAAAGAAAAATTTACTTTAATTCCACGTTTTCACTCAATATGTTACATTACAATTTTATTTATTACTCCTTCAGGTATGTTCACGAAGAAGAAGAAGAAGAAGAAGAAGAAGAAGAAGAAGAAGAAGAAGAAGAAGAAAAAGAAGAAGAAGAAGAAAGAGAGAGAGAGAGAGAGAGAGAGAGAGAGAGAGAGAGTAAATAAAATGACAAATTTGTGAAACATCTTCCCTGTATTCCCTGTTTAATGGATTGTTTTTTATGTGGAATCAGAGTACATATACCATGAAAAAACTTTGTGTAAAGTACCTAATACAAAAAATGGTTTTAAGTAAAATGTCTTAAGAATCAATTTTAAAAAGGAGTTTATTTTAGTGAATACTTTTAATTTTAATGTAATCTAATTTATGGAAATCATCTTCTTGATTTGAAAATAGAACACTCTAAGAAAGTGAGGTACGCAGATGACAAAAACATTAAGAGAGTCTCCTCCGCTTGGCTGGGGATGTGGCTCAAGCGGTAGCGCGCTCGCCTGGCATGCGTGCGGCCCGGGTTCGATCCTCAGCACCACAAACAAGCAAAGGTGTTGTGTCCGCCGAGAACTCAAAATAAATAAATATTTAAAAAAAAAAAGAGAGTCTCCTCTACAACCTTCAAAAATATTTATTTATTTTCTGCATTGATCTCTTTTTTGTATGATATATAATAGTAGTCAGATTTCATCCGTTTGCATTTGTATATTTAACTTCCACACATGGTGTAATATAAAGTTGATCGGTAGTAGGTTTGTTTCCAATACAATTTCCATGTCTATGTGACTATGTTTCAGGATTAATTCTAATTTTCTGTGAATATTTTTGTATTCTAAAAAGCTGCCTTGATTACTGTAGCTTAAAAAGTGTTCATCAAAACTTTTGGTATGCTGCCCGTGAGGAGCTGAAGGAGGCCCGCATGCGGATCGAGTCCCCCAGCTACCAGATCTCCAGCCTCCAGAAGCAGGCCAGTGCTGCTGAGGACCGCATCCGAGAGCTGGAAGGGGCCAGGACTGAGGAGCGGGAGAAGTTCCGGAAGACGCTGGACGCCAAGGAGCAGGAGATGATGGAGATGCGTGATGTGATGCAGCAACAGCTGGCCGAGTACCAGGAGTTGCTGGACGTCCAGTTGACCTTGGACATGGAGATCAGCGCCTACCGCAAGCTCCTAGAGGGCGAGGAGGAGAGGCTGAAGCTGGCTCCCAGCCCCTCCTCACGGGTCACCATCTCACGGGCCACCTGGAGCAGCAGCAGCAGCATGTCCAGAGCTGGGCGTTCAAGCCGAAGCAAGCGGCTGCGTCTGGAGGCGGAGGAGCCCCCAGGCAGCGGCTCAAGTGGCATTGGCTCGGGCAGCATTGGCTCGGGCAGCAGCAGCAGCAGCTTCCTCCTGGCCCAGCAGGCCTCTGCCACCTGCAGCGTCAGCACGGAGGAGATTGACCTGGAGGGCAGGTTCCTGAGGCTCAAGAAGGACTCAGACAAGGATCAGTCCCTGGGGAACTGGAGGATTAAGAGGCAGGTCCTGGAGGGCGATGAGATCGCCTGTAAGTTCACACCCAAGTACGTCCTGCGGGCCGGCCAGACAGTCACGGTGTGGGCAGCTGGTGCCGGGGTGGCCCACAGCCCCCCGCCACCCTGGTGTGGAAGAGCCAGAGCAGCTGGGGCTCGGGCGAAAGTTTCCGCACTGTGCTGGTCCACGCCGATGGAGAGGAAGTGGCCACAGGAGCAGTGAAGCAGTCTTCTGTGGTGCGGGAGAAGGAGAACCGGGAGGATCTTTTCCACCAGCAGGGGGACCCACGGACCACCTCGAGGGGCTGCTGCCTGATGTAACCGAGCACTCGGCATCTACACACTGTTCCTCACCCAGAGCCACTGAAAACTATTTTTCTAAAATCGGAAAAAAAAGAAAAAAAAAAACTTTTGGTATCTAATGATTCAGTTCTCAAAAATATTTCTGCCTTATTCAACATGCCAATGCTAAAATTTTTAAAACGTCTTACTAATTTAGATACACACACACATAAACACATAGCACACACACAGACACAAGCACATACACACACACACACTCACACACACACTCTGGAGATTTTTGTTTACTACTAAAATGAATCTACAGGTAACTTTGTTGAAAGTGAACAGTTTTGCAACACTGACTCTTCTAATTCATGAGCAAGGATCTGACCATATTTATTTAGGCTTTTAAATATTTCTTTGAAAATGTTTCAGAGTTTCTGTGTAGAGTATTAAATATTTTGTTTGACTTAGTAGTAGGACTTTTGTGGAACCTGTGTTTATTAAAATTTATCTTTACACACAAAACCAAAATAATTGTATTTAATGCAAATTCAGAAAACATACTAAAAGAAAACTTATTTGTCCTTGACAACCTGAGGTTCAGTGTGGACTTTGTCAATACAACACTAAAGACCTGACCCAAGAAAAATTAATTGATAACTAGATTTATTTACATACTGTCTATGGTTTATTGAATGCTACAATGGTAGAATCAAATAATGTGAGATAAATCTACCCACCATGCCTACCACAAAGATTAAAATATTTACTTTTCAGAAAACAATTTGAAAATCTCTCCATTAAAACAATGATATTATTTTCAGAGTGAGCATTTACTAAAAAAGAAAGAAAGAAATACAGAAAGAAAGAAAGAAAAATAAATAAAGAAAGAAAGAAAGAAAAAAGAAAGAAAGAAAGAAAAATTTACTTTAATTCCACGTTTTCACTCAATATGTTACATTACAATTTTATTTATTACTCCTTCAGGTATGTTCACGAAGAAGAAGAAGAAGAAGAAGAAGAAGAAGAAGAAGAAGAAGAAGAAGAAGAAGAAGAAGAAGAAAAAGAAGAAGAAGAAGAAAGAGAGAGAGAGAGAGAGAGAGAGAGAGAGAGAGAGAGAGAGAGAGAGTAAATAAAATGACAAATTTGTGAAACATCTTCCCTGTATTCCCTGTTTAATGGATTGTTTTTTATGTGGAATCAGAGTACATATACCATGAAAAAACTTTGTGTAAAGTACCTAATACAAAAAATGGTTTTAAGTAAAATGTCTTAAGAATCAATTTTAAAAAGGAGTTTATTTTAGTGAATACTTTTAATTTTAATGTAATCTAATTTATGGAAATCATCTTCTTGATTTGAAAATAGAACACTCTAAGAAAGTGAGGTACGCAGATGACAAAAACATTAAGAGAGTCTCCTCCGCTTGGCTGGGGATGTGGCTCAAGCGGTAGCGCGCTCGCCTGGCATGCGTGCGGCCCGGGTTCGATCCTCAGCACCACAAACAAGCAAAGGTGTTGTGTCCGCCGAGAACTCAAAATAAATAAATATTTAAAAAAAAAAAGAGAGTCTCCTCTACAACCTTCAAAAATATTTATTTATTTTCTGCATTGATCTCTTTTTTGTATGATATATAATAGTAGTCAGATTTCATCCGTTTGCATTTGTATATTTAACTTCCACACATGGTGTAATATAAAGTTGATCGGTAGTAGGTTTGTTTCCAATACAATTTCCATGTCTATGTGACTATGTTTCAGGATTAATTCTAATTTTCTGTGAATATTTTTGTATTCTAAAAAGCTGCCTTGATTACTGTAGCTTAAAAAGTGTTCATCAAAACTTTTGGTATGCTGCCCGTGAGGAGCTGAAGGAGGCCCGCATGCGGATCGAGTCCCCCAGCTACCAGATCTCCAGCCTCCAGAAGCAGGCCAGTGCTGCTGAGGACCGCATCCGAGAGCTGGAAGGGGCCAGGACTGAGGAGCGGGAGAAGTTCCGGAAGACGCTGGACGCCAAGGAGCAGGAGATGATGGAGATGCGTGATGTGATGCAGCAACAGCTGGCCGAGTACCAGGAGTTGCTGGACGTCCAGTTGACCTTGGACATGGAGATCAGCGCCTACCGCAAGCTCCTAGAGGGCGAGGAGGAGAGGCTGAAGCTGGCTCCCAGCCCCTCCTCACGGGTCACCATCTCACGGGCCACCTGGAGCAGCAGCAGCAGCATGTCCAGAGCTGGGCGTTCAAGCCGAAGCAAGCGGCTGCGTCTGGAGGCGGAGGAGCCCCCAGGCAGCGGCTCAAGTGGCATTGGCTCGGGCAGCATTGGCTCGGGCAGCAGCAGCAGCAGCTTCCTCCTGGCCCAGCAGGCCTCTGCCACCTGCAGCGTCAGCACGGAGGAGATTGACCTGGAGGGCAGGTTCCTGAGGCTCAAGAAGGACTCAGACAAGGATCAGTCCCTGGGGAACTGGAGGATTAAGAGGCAGGTCCTGGAGGGCGATGAGATCGCCTGTAAGTTCACACCCAAGTACGTCCTGCGGGCCGGCCAGACAGTCACGGTGTGGGCAGCTGGTGCCGGGGTGGCCCACAGCCCCCCGCCACCCTGGTGTGGAAGAGCCAGAGCAGCTGGGGCTCGGGCGAAAGTTTCCGCACTGTGCTGGTCCACGCCGATGGAGAGGAAGTGGCCACAGGAGCAGTGAAGCAGTCTTCTGTGGTGCGGGAGAAGGAGAACCGGGAGGATCTTTTCCACCAGCAGGGGGACCCACGGACCACCTCGAGGGGCTGCTGCCTGATGTAACCGAGCACTCGGCATCTACACACTGTTCCTCACCCAGAGCCACTGAAAACTATTTTTCTAAAATCGGAAAAAAAAGAAAAAAAAAACTTTTGGTATCTAATGATTCAGTTCTCAAAAATATTTCTGCCTTATTCAACATGCCAATGCTAAAATTTTTAAAACGTCTTACTAATTTAGATACACACACACATAAACACATAGCACACACACAGACACAAGCACATACACACACACACACTCACACACACACTCTGGAGATTTTTGTTTACTACTAAAATGAATCTACAGGTAACTTTGTTGAAAGTGAACAGTTTTGCAACACTGACTCTTCTAATTCATGAGCAAGGCTCTGACCATATTTATTTAGGCTTTTAAATATTTCTTTGAAAATGTTTCAGAGTTTCTGTGTAGAGTATTAAATATTTTGTTTGACTTAGTAGTAGGACTTTTGTGGAACCTGTGTTTATTAAAATTTATCTTTACACACAAAACCAAAATAATTGTATTTAATGCAAATTCAGAAAACATACTAAAAGAAAACTTATTTGTCCTTGACAACCTGAGGTTCAGTGTGGACTTTGTCAATACAACACTAAAGACCTGACCCAAGAAAAATTAATTGATAACTAGATTTATTTACATACTGTCTATGGTTTATTGAATGCTACAATGGTAGAATCAAATAATGTGAGATAAATCTACCCACCATGCCTACCACAAAGATTAAAATATTTACTTTTCAGAAAACAATTTGAAAATCTCTCCATTAAAACAATGATATTATTTTCAGAGTGAGCATTTACTAAAAAAGAAAGAAAGAAATACAGAAAGAAAGAAAGAAAAATAAATAAAGAAAGAAAGAAAGAAAAAAGAAAGAAAGAAAGAAAAATTTACTTTAATTCCACGTTTTCACTCAATATGTTACATTACAATTTTATTTATTACTCCTTCAGGTATGTTCACGAAGAAGAAGAAGAAGAAGAAGAAGAAGAAGAAGAAGAAGAAGAAGAAGAAGAAGAAGAAGAAGAAGAAAAAGAAGAAGAAGAAGAAAGAGAGAGAGAGAGAGAGAGAGAGAGAGAGAGAGAGAGAGAGAGTAAATAAAATGACAAATTTGTGAAACATCTTCCCTGTATTCCCTGTTTAATGGATTGTTTTTTATGTGGAATCAGAGTACATATACCATGAAAAAACTTTGTGTAAAGTACCTAATACAAAAAATGGTTTTAAGTAAAATGTCTTAAGAATCAATTTTAAAAGGAGTTTATTTTAGTGAATACTTTTAATTTTAATGTAATCTAATTTATGGAAATCATCTTCTTGATTTGAAAATAGAACACTCTAAGAAAGTGAGGTACGCAGATGACAAAAACATTAAGAGAGTCTCCTCCGCTTTGCTGGGGATGTGGCTCAAGCGGTAGCGCGCTCGCCTGGCATGCGTGCGGCCCAGGTTCGATCCTCAGCACCACAAACAAGCAAAGGTGTTGTGTCCGCCGAGAACTCAAAATAAATAAATATTTAAAAAAAAAAAGAGAGTCTCCTCTACAACCTTCAGAAATATTTATTTATTTTCTGCATTGATCTCTTTTTTGTATGATATATAATAGTAGTCAGATTTCATCCGTTTGCATTTGTATATTTAACTTCCACACATGGTGTAATATAAAGTTGATCGGTAGTAGGTTTGTTTCCAATACAATTTCCATGTCTATGTGACTATGTTTCAGGATTAATTCTAATTTTCTGTGAATATTTTTGTATTCTAAAAAGCTGCCTTGATTACTGTAGCTTAAAAAGTGTTCATAAAAACTTTTGGTATGCTGCCCGTGAGGAGCTGAAGGAGGCCCGCATGCGGATCGAGTCCCCCAGCTACCAGATCTCCAGCCTCCAGAAGCAGGCCAGTGCTGCTGAGGACCGCATCCGAGAGCTGGAAGGGGCCAGGACTGAGGAGCGGGAGAAGTTCCGGAAGACGCTGGACGCCAAGGAGCAGGAGATGATGGAGATGCGTGATGTGATGCAGCAACAGCTGGCCGAGTACCAGGAGTTGCTGGACGTCCAGTTGACCTTGGACATGGAGATCAGCGCCTACCGCAAGCTCCTAGAGGGCGAGGAGGAGAGGCTGAAGCTGGCTCCCAGCCCCTCCTCACGGGTCACCATCTCACGGGCCACCTGGAGCAGCAGCAGCAGCATGTCCAGAGCTGGGCGTTCAAGCCGAAGCAAGCGGCTGCGTCTGGAGGCGGAGGAGCCCCCAGGCAGCGGCTCAAGTGGCATTGGCTCGGGCAGCATTGGCTCGGGCAGCAGCAGCAGCAGCTTCCTCCTGGCCCAGCAGGCCTCGGCCACCTGCAGCGTCAGCACGGAGGAGATTGACCTGGAGGGCAGGTTCCTGAGGCTCAAGAAGGACTCAGACAAGGATCAGTCCCTGGGGAACTGGAGGATTAAGAGGCAGGTCCTGGAGGGCGATGAGATCGCCTGTAAGTTCACACCCAAGTACGTCCTGCGGGCCGGCCAGACAGTTACGGTGTGGGCAGCTGGTGCCGGGTGGCCCACAGCCCCCGCCACCCTGGTGTGGAAGAGCCAGAGCAGCTGGGGCTCGGGCGAAAGTTTCCGCACTGTGCTGGTCCACGCCGATGGAGAGGAAGTGGCCACAGGAGCAGTGAAGCAGTCTTCTGTGGTGCGGGAGAAGGAGAACCGGGAGGATCTTTTCCACCAGCAGGGGGACCCACGGACCACCTCGAGGGGCTGCTGCCTGATGTAACCGAGCACTCGGCATCTACACACTGTTCCTCACCCAGAGCCACTGAAAACTATTTTTCTAAAATCGGAAAAAAAAAGAAAAAAAAAAACTTTTGGTATCTAATGATTCAGTTCTCAAAAATATTTCTGCCTTATTCAACATGCCAATGCTAAAATTTTTAAAACGTCTTACTAATTTAGATACACACACACATAAACACATAGCACACACACAGACACAAGCACATACACACACACACACTCACACACACACTCTGGAGATTTTTGTTTACTACTAAAATGAATCTACAGGTAACTTTGTTGAAAGTGAACAGTTTTGCAACACTGACTCTTCTAATTCATGAGCAAGGATCTGACCATATTTATTTAGGCTTTTAAATATTTCTTTGAAAATGTTTCAGAGTTTCTGTGTAGAGTATTAAATATTTTGTTTGACTTAGTAGTAGGACTTTTGTGGAACCTGTGTTTATTAAAATTTATCTTTACACACAAAACCAAAATAATTGTATTTAATGCAAATTCAGAAAACATACTAAAAGAAAACTTATTTGTCCTTGACAACCTGAGGTTCAGTGTGGACTTTGTCAATACAACACTAAAGACCTGACCCAAGAAAAATTAATTGATAACTAGATTTATTTACATACTGTCTATGGTTTATTGAATGCTACAATGGTAGAATCAAATAATGTGAGATAAATCTACCCACCATGCCTACCACAAAGATTAAAATATTTACTTTTCAGAAAACAATTTGAAAATCTCTCCATTAAAACAATGATATTATTTTCAGAGTGAGCATTTACTAAAAAAGAAAGAAAGAAATACAGAAAGAAAGAAAGAAAAATAAAGAAAGAAAGAAAGAAAGAAAAAAGAAAGAAAGAAAGAAAAATTTACTTTAATTCCACGTTTTCACTCAATATGTTACATTACAATTTTATTTATTACTCCTTCAGGTATGTTCACGAAGAAGAAGAAGAAGAAGAAGAAGAAGAAGAAGAAGAAGAAGAAGAAGAAGAAGAAGAAGAAGAAGAAGAAAGAGAGAGAGAGAGAGAGAGAGAGAGAGAGAGAGAGAGTAAATAAAATGACAAATTTGTGAAACATCTTCCCTGTATTCCCTGTTTAATGGATTGTTTTTTATGTGGAATCAGAGTACATATACCATGAAAAAACTTTGTGTAAAGTACCTAATACAAAAAATGGTTTTAAGTAAAATGTCTTAAGAATCAATTTTAAAAAGGAGTTTATTTTAGTGAATACTTTTAATTTTAATGTAATCTAATTTATGGAAATCATCTTCTTGATTTGAAAATAGAACACTCTAAGAAAGTGAGGTACGCAGATGACAAAAACATTAAGAGAGTCTCCTCCGCTTGGCTGGGGATGTGGCTCAAGCGGTAGCGCGCTCGCCTGGCATGCGTGCGGCCCGGGTTCGATCCTCAGCACCACAAACAAGCAAAGGTGTTGTGTCCGCCGAGAACTCAAAATAAATAAATATTTAAAAAAAAAAAGAGAGTCTCCTCTACAACCTTCAAAAATATTTATTTATTTTCTGCATTGATCTCTTTTTTGTATGATATATAATAGTAGTCAGATTTCATCCGTTTGCATTTGTATATTTAACTTCCACACATGGTGTAATATAAAGTTGATCGGTAGTAGGTTTGTTTCCAATACAATTTCCATGTCTATGTGACTATGTTTCAGGATTAATTCTAATTTTCTGTGAATATTTTTGTATTCTAAAAAGCTGCCTTGATTACTGTAGCTTAAAAAGTGTTCATCAAAACTTTTGGTATGCTGCCCGTGAGGAGCTGAAGGAGGCCCGCATGCGGATCGAGTCCCCCAGCTACCAGATCTCCAGCCTCCAGAAGCAGGCCAGTGCTGCTGAGGACCGCATCCGAGAGCTGGAAGGGGCCAGGACTGAGGAGCGGGAGAAGTTCCGGAAGACGCTGGACGCCAAGGAGCAGGAGATGATGGAGATGCGTGATGTGATGCAGCAACAGCTGGCCGAGTACCAGGAGTTGCTGGACGTCCAGTTGACCTTGGACATGGAGATCAGCGCCTACCGCAAGCTCCTAGAGGGCGAGGAGGAGAGGCTGAAGCTGGCTCCCAGCCCCTCCTCACGGGTCACCATCTCACGGGCCACCTGGAGCAGCAGCAGCAGCATGTCCAGAGCTGGGCGTTCAAGCCGAAGCAAGCGGCTGCGTCTGGAGGCGGAGGAGCCCCCAGGCAGCGGCTCAAGTGGCATTGGCTCGGGCAGCATTGGCTCGGGCAGCAGCAGCAGCAGCTTCCTCCTGGCCCAGCAGGCCTCTGCCACCTGCAGCGTCAGCACGGAGGAGATTGACCTGGAGGGCAGGTTCCTGAGGCTCAAGAAGGACTCAGACAAGGATCAGTCCCTGGGGAACTGGAGGATTAAGAGGCAGGTCCTGGAGGGCGATGAGATCGCCTGTAAGTTCACACCCAAGTACGTCCTGCGGGCCGGCCAGACAGTCACGGTGTGGGCAGCTGGTGCCGGGGTGGCCCACAGCCCCCCGCCACCCTGGTGTGGAAGAGCCAGAGCAGCTGGGGCTCGGGCGAAAGTTTCCGCACTGTGCTGGTCCACGCCGATGGAGAGGAAGTGGCCACAGGAGCAGTGAAGCAGTCTTCTGTGGTGCGGGAGAAGGAGAACCGGGAGGATCTTTTCCACCAGCAGGGGGACCCACGGACCACCTCGAGGGGCTGCTGCCTGATGTAACCGAGCACTCGGCATCTACACACTGTTCCTCACCCAGAGCCACTGAAAAACTATTTTTCTAAAATCGGAAAAAAAAGAAAAAAAAAACTTTTGGTATCTAATGATTCAGTTCTCAAAAATATTTCTGCCTTATTCAACATGCCAATGCTAAAATTTTTAAAACGTCTTACTAATTTAGATACACACACACATAAACACATAGCACACACACAGACACAAGCACATACACACACACACACTCACACACACACTCTGGAGATTTTTGTTTACTACTAAAATGAATCTACAGGTAACTTTGTTGAAAGTGAACAGTTTTGCAACACTGACTCTTCTAATTCATGAGCAAGGATCTGACCATATTTATTTAGGCTTTTAAATATTTCTTTGAAAATGTTTCAGAGTTTCTGTGTAGAGTATTAAATATTTTGTTTGACTTAGTAGTAGGACTTTTGTGGAACCTGTGTTTATTAAAATTTATCTTTACACACAAAACCAAAATAATTGTATTTAATGCAAATTCAGAAAACATACTAAAAAGAAAACTTATTTGTCCTTGACAACCTGAGGTTCAGTGTGGACTTTGTCAATACAACACTAAAGACCTGACCCAAGAAAAATTAATTGATAACTAGATTTATTTACATACTGTCTATGGTTTATTGAATGCTACAATGGTAGAATCAAATAATGTGAGATAAATCTACCCACCATGCCTACCACAAAGATTAAAATATTTACTTTTCAGAAAACAATTTGAAAATCTCTCCATTAAAACAATGATATTATTTTCAGAGTGAGCATTTACTAAAAAAGAAAGAAAGAAATACAGAAAGAAAGAAAGAAAAATAAATAAAGAAAGAAAGAAAGAAAAAGAAAGAAAGAAAGAAAAATTTACTTTAATTCCACGTTTTCACTCAATATGTTACATTACAATTTTATTTATTACTCCTTCAGGTATGTTCACGAAGAAGAAGAAGAAGAAGAAGAAGAAGAAGAAGAAGAAGAAGAAGAAGAAGAAGAAGAAAAAGAAGAAGAAGAAGAAGAGAGAGAGAGAGAGAGAGAGAGAGAGAGAGAGAGAGTAAATAAAATGACAAATTTGTGAAACATCTTCCCTGTATTCCCTGTTTAATGGATTGTTTTTTATGTGGAATCAGAGTACATATACCATGAAAAAACTTTGTGTAAAGTACCTAATACAAAAAATGGTTTTAAGTAAAATGTCTTAAGAATCAATTTTAAAAAGGAGTTTATTTTAGTGAATACTTTTAATTTTAATGTAATCTAATTTATGGAAATCATCTTCTTGATTTGAAAATAGAACACTCTAAGAAAGTGAGGTACGCAGATGACAAAAACATTAAGAGAGTCTCCTCCGTTTGGCTGGGGATGTGGCTCAAGCGGTAGCGCGCTCGCCTGGCATGCGTGCGGCCCGGGTTCGATCCTCAGCACCACAAACAAGCAAAGGTGTTGTGTCCGCCGAGAACTCAAAATAAATAAATATTTAAAAAAAAAAGAGAGTCTCCTCTACAAGCTTCAAAAATATTTATTTATTTTCTGCATTGATCTCTTTTTTGTATGATATATAATAGTAGTCAGATTTCATCCGTTTGCATTTGTATATTTAACTTCCACACATGGTGTAATATAAAGTTGATCGGTAGTAGGTTTGTTTCCAATACAATTTCCATGTCTATGTGACTATGTTTCAGGATTAATTCTAATTTTCTGTGAATATTTTTGTATTCTAAAAAGCTGCCTTGATTACTGTAGCTTAAAAAGTGTTCATAAAAACTTTTGGTATGCTGCCCGTGAGGAGCTGAAGGAGGCCCGCATGCGGATCGAGTCCCCCAGCTACCAGATCTCCAGCCTCCAGAAGCAGGCCAGTGCTGCTGAGGACCGCATCCGAGAGCTGGAAGGGGCCAGGACTGAGGAGCGGGAGAAGTTCCGGAAGACGCTGGACGCCAAGGAGCAGGAGATGATGGAGATGCGTGATGTGATGCAGCAACAGCTGGCCGAGTACCAGGAGTTGCTGGACGTCCAGTTGACCTTGGACATGGAGATCAGCGCCTACCGCAAGCTCCTAGAGGGCGAGGAGGAGAGGCTGAAGCTGGCTCCCAGCCCCTCCTCACGGGTCACCATCTCACGGGCCACCTGGAGCAGCAGCAGCAGCATGTCCAGAGCTGGGCGTTCAAGCCGAAGCAAGCGGCTGCGTCTGGAGGCGGAGGAGCCCCCAGGCAGCGGCTCAAGTGGCATTGGCTCGGGCAGCATTGGCTCGGGCAGCAGCAGCAGCAGCTTCCTCCTGGCCCAGCAGGCCTCGGCCACCTGCAGCGTCAGCACGGAGGAGATTGACCTGGAGGGCAGGTTCCTGAGGCTCAAGAAGGACTCAGACAAGGATCAGTCCCTGGGGAACTGGAGGATTAAGAGGCAGGTCCTGGAGGGCGATGAGATCGCCTGTAAGTTCACACCCAAGTACGTCCTGCGGGCCGGCCAGACAGTCACGGTGTGGGCAGCTGGTGCCGGGTGGCCCACAGCCCCCCGCCACCCTGGTGTGGAAGAGCCAGAGCAGCTGGGGCTCGGGCGAAAGTTTCCGCACTGTGCTGGTCCACGCCGATGGAGAGGAAGTGGCCACAGGAGCAGTGAAGCAGTCTTCTGTGGTGCGGGAGAAGGAGAACCGGGAGGATCTTTTCCACCAGCAGGGGGACCCACGGACCACCTCGAGGGGCTGCTGCCTGATGTAACCGAGCACTCGGCATCTACACACTGTTCCTCACCCAGAGCCACTGAAAACTATTTTTCTAAAATCGGAAAAAAAAGAAAAAAAAAACTTTTGGTATCTAATGATTCAGTTCTCAAAAATATTTCTGCCTTATTCAACATGCCAATGCTAAAATTTTAAAACGTCTTACTAATTTAGATACACACACACATAAACACATAGCACACACACAGACACAAGCACATACACACACACACACTCACACACACACTCTGGAGATTTTTGTTTACTACTAAAATGAATCTACAGGTAACTTTGTTGAAAGTGAACAGTTTGCAACACTGACTCTTCTAATTCATGAGCAAGGATCTGACCATATTTATTTAGGCTTTTAAATATTTCTTTGAAAATGTTTCAGAGTTTCTGTGTAGAGTATTAAATATTTTGTTTGACTTAGTAGTAGGACTTTTGTGGAACCTGTGTTTATTAAAATTTATCTTTACACACAAAACCAAAATAATTGTATTTAATGCAAATTCAGAAAACATACTAAAAGAAAACTTATTTGTCCTTGACAACCTGAGGTTCAGTGTGGACTTTGTCAATACAACACTAAAGACCTGACCCAAGAAAAATTAATTGATAACTAGATTTATTTACATACTGTCTATGGTTTATTGAATTCTACAATGGTAGAATCAAATAATGTGAGATAAATCTACCCACCATGCCTACCACAAAGATTAAAATATTTACTTTTCAGAAAACAATTTGAAAATCTCTCCATTAAAACAATGATATTATTTTCAGAGTGAGCATTTACTAAAAAAGAAAGAAAGAAATACAGAAAGAAAGAAAGAAAAATAAATAAAGAAAGAAAGAAAGAAAAAAAGAAAGAAAGAAAGAAAAATTTACTTTAATTCCACGTTTTCACTCAATATGTTACATTACAATTTTATTTATTACTCCTTCAGGTATGTTCACGAAGAAGAAGAAGAAGAAGAAGAAGAAGAAGAAGAAGAAGAAGAAGAAGAAAAAGAAGAAGAAGAAGAAAGAGAGAGAGAGAGAGAGAGAGAGAGAGAGAGAGAGAGAGAGTAAATAAAATGACAAATTTGTGAAACATCTTCCCTGTATTCCCTGTTTAATGGATTGTTTTTTATGTGGAATCAGAGTACATATACCATGAAAAACTTTGTGTAAAGTACCTAATACAAAAAATGGTTTAAGTAAAATGTCTTAAGAATCAATTTTAAAAAGGAGTTTATTTTAGTGAATACTTTTAATTTTAATGTAATCTAATTTATGGAAATCATCTTCTTGATTTGAAAATAGAACACTCTAAGAAAGTGAGGTACGCAGATGACAAAAACATTAAGAGAGTCTCCTCCGCTTGGCTGGGGATGTGGCTCAAGCGGTAGCGCGCTCGCCTGGCATGCGTGCGGCCCGGGTTCGATCCTCAGCACCACAAACAAGCAAAGGTGTTGTGTCCGCCGAGAACTCAAAATAAATAAATATTTAAAAAAAAAAAGAGAGTCTCCTCTACAACCTTCAAAAATATTTATTTATTTTCTGCATTGATCTCTTTTTTGTATGATATATAATAGTAGTCAGATTTCATCCGTTTGCATTTGTATATTTAAACTTCCACACATGGTGTAATATAAAGTTGATCGGTAGTAGGTTGT
>NW_027553279.1:0-180247 GCF_045843805.1 Urocitellus parryii | reverse complement strand
AAATGCTGTCTGCCAGTTCAACTTTAGCAGCCAATGAAGAAATAGTTGTTATCCAATATCATAATGTATTTTAATGAATATAGGTGGAGTTTCTCAAAATCTTTTGTTACCAGTCTTTCTTCCAAAGAAATTAAATGCTCAAATAACAGAGCCAGCATCACTGGTCCATACCTAAAACTATGAAGGGTTCTTCCAAAGAAAATTAGTATGCCTTAAGATGTAGAATGAAGGCCTATTATGTTTCTGAATTGGAGATAACAGAAGGTTCAACAAATTCAGTTGGAAGAATCTAATAACTCAGGAAACTAGTACTATTAGAATTGCATGCAATTTTCCACATGTAGAGAAATAAATATGAAGCTCAACAACTTATTAGTTTATTACCCAGAGGAAAAAGATTTGGGAAAGACTTTCCTGGCTTCTGGCTTAGGGATGTAAAACTTGTTGCAGAATCTGAGAATGTGTGCATATCTACATTTGTGAAATAAATGTTGCTCTCTAGGGCATAGAATTTCAATGATTTCAGTTTCTTGGAATTCAGTGACCTCGAAGTTATTTTTCCTTGCACAGACTTATCTCCAATTTACAAGTATTTTCCAAAGGCTCGATTTTATTGGAGCCGAATGAGGATAAAAACTGAAGCAAAGAACATTTAAGAGATTAACAGTGGACATCTGATAACACTGCCCAGAATTCCTTCATTCTACAATGTAAAGCATCCTAATTTTCTTAGGAGAACCTCTCAGAGTTGTAGGTATAGACCAGTGACTCTGGCTCAGTTAGTTGGAGCATTTGATTTCTTTGGCAATTATGATTGATTCAGAATGAGCACATGACCCCATCAGAATGAAAAGATACTCTGAGACTTTCTCTGAACAGGCTTCTGGAGATGGAAACCTAAATCTTAGGTTGTAAATGTGGGGAGCGTGAAGCCCAACAGAGGCTAGGACAGGAAGAGGCAATGACTCTGGGATCTGATGATCTCTGAGGTCTCCAGCTCTAGTTGGTGAGTACTTCTCCAGGCTAGCTTCCCTCATGTGGGCTGGTAAGTTCCATTTGTACCTTAGGCACTGTGGGTTGTAAGTTCTGTCGCGTTCAAGCACCCATTTCTAAACTGATTGGTTATGTCTCATTTGAGAGAAATAACAGTTCACCCATAAGCACGACATAATTTGACATCATTTCTGTATCTGAGAACACCTAGTCATTGTGTACTGTCCATCATGAAGACCCGTGTTTCACAGTTCCTCACCTTCCTTCTCACCTTCTGCACTCCTTCCCGACCCTAAGGTGGGACCACAGTCTAAAAGCTCACAGTGTTTTGTGTCTTTTTATAATAGTATTTATCATAATTATGATTGAGAATGGAATAATTAATTATATGATATCTTTCTGGCTAGAATATAAAGGTCATGAAGACAGAAGAAATTCTCAATAAATTATGCTCTGAAAGCAGGAATGAAGGAGTAAAGATATATGAAAAGATGGAGGTCTATGTTCCCATGTAGGGATAATGTGGAGTTTTTATATTAGGTCTAGAATAACAATTCTGTCTCACCTTGGTATGTCTCATTAGAAGCCAATCAACTGAATTATAAGTAAAATAAGAATAAGAGGGCTTATTACATATGAAATTTAAAAATGAAATGAAATTAATACTTGTTATTAAATATTAAATAAAATATAAAAACAGGAATAAGATATAATAATAGGGGAATATTAAATAAAATATAGTATATTAAATAAAATGTAGTAAATTATAAGAAATAGTTTAGTAAACAAAATAAAAAAAGGGGATGGTATAATTCAACTCTAACTGATAAGTCTGAAGATTTTCTGGAAAGTGAAATTGTAATACAAAGCCAGGTATGGTAGCACATATCTGTAATCCCAGCGGCTTGGGAGACTGAGGCACAAGAATTGTGAGTTCAAAGCCAGCCTCAGCAACTTAGTGAGGCCCTAAGCAACTCAGCAAGACCCTGTCTCTAAATAAAATATAAAAAAGGGGTGGGTCTGTGGCTCTGTGCTTAAGAGCTCCTGGGTTCAATCCCTGCTACCAAAAACAAACAAATAAACAAAAAAAGAAAAATTGTAATACTTATCCTTGGTAATATCAAGTGGCCAAAATAAATTTGATGAAAGAAGATGAACCTAAAAGAATTTTTATAACTTTCTGTTTTGCTTTTGTGTTATTCAAAATCAGATGTAATGTTTTTATGCTTTGGGATGAGAAATAAATTACTGATTTTTATAACAAACATTTCTGAACTGAGAATAAAATTTATTTACTGAGAATAAAATAATAGAATACATATTTTTGTTATTGAGGACCATAAGGAGGGAGGGGTTAATAACATGAGGTGAAACCCAGTTTTGCAGGTGAACACTATTCTAGAAATGAGAGGCTCCTAACTCTTCCAGCAATCATTTTAGTGACTTATTCTCTAAGCCTGGGAAAGCCACTTTGAATTGTCCTTTCTTTCTGGTTCACAAAGCATCACAATACCATGTTGAAGAACAATACTGAGAACAAAGCCTTTCATAAAATCTGTCATGGAAATTCAGACAAGAATAATACAAACACTATAAATGACTTTGTAAGTTTGGCTTGAAAAAAATTCTATTATTGTAGCTGTATTGTTCATGGTTTCAGGGATGGCCATCTCTACACACTGTGTCTCTTAAAAAAAAGTACTAATAACACTGATTTTGCTTTGTCTTTTTCTCTCTCTCTAGACTGTATTAAACTATGTAGGAAGAACAAAAATATTGTGCTTCTTACGATGTTACATACAAACAAGTGGCCACTGAGCCATCTTCTAGGTCTGGCAGACAAGTTCCCCTTGTCAACTATGAGTAATTTTAGGTTATTCTCAGAAAACATGGATTCAGCCTTTTGTTTCCCTTTCCAGGTCAATTTCATTCTTTCTTGACATTGGATCTGAGTGGGACCCTACAGAATTGGGGAATGGAATCAAAAGATTGGGCCATGAGAGAAATAATTTTCTTCAATGTTCAGAAGTACTTTCTTGCTTATCATTATATGGTGCTACCTATAAGTCTTTGAGAAAGACTTTAAATGACCTTAGAAAAATTGCTTTCTCACATCCTACATCTGTGAAGTAGGAGTAATAGTTCAGAACACCTATTAAAGTGCCTGTTCCTCTAGGTACCATTATTATAAACAACAATAAAAAATGGCAAAGCAATTAGAGAAGGCAAATGTGCACTGTTGACAAAGGGTTGGGCACTTCTTAGTGGCAAAGACTCTCCCATGCATTGTAGAATGTTCAGTGACACCCTCCCTTTTAGATGTCAGTAACACCCATCTTCCCAACTCCAGTTGTAATAATGAAAAATGCTTCTAGACATTGTTAGTGCAGGGGGTGTGGGCAGAATTGTCTCCTGGTTGAGTTCACTGTTCTTGGGTAAAGCTGAATGTGTCCTTACCTGAAAGCTGACACTGCCCACGGGCAGGTAGCTGTGGTCCTCCAGCATGCTCAGATACTCGGCTACTAAGGCAGCAGCATGTACCAGGCACATGGTGGCCTCCGTGTAGCACTTCTTCTTGGTGTGTTTCTCTGCCATGTTCTGGAGCCAGGTCAGCCGCAGATCGGGAGATGTCTGGTAACTCTTGGCAATTCTGAAGACAGATTGAGTAACAGTTTTAAGGGCAGCAGGCCATGACACTGTACAACTTTTTTTTTCACCCTGATTTTCCCTTATATCTTGAAAACATGAGAGAAAAGTCAAATACTTTGTCTCAACTGTTTTTGTTCCATGTCTAAGGTATGCTTGACCCCAAGAGCACTTAGTAATAGCTTTATGAAAAAAATAGTGTCCTTTGTCATGAATCTAAAGCAATTATCTTCCTTTCCTTTTTCTCAAAATAATGACAGAAGACAAAAGTATTGTGCCTCTTACGATGTTACATACAAACAATTTTGCCTCTGTAAATCATTTCTACAGAACAAGGACTGGAAGTCAAAGTTTTACAATTAGAACCAAATCACTTAGAAAATAATTCAGATAATAGTTAAACAGAAGATAGTGTTATAGAGTGGGTACCTCACTTTAGTGAACTAAGGTGATCTTTCTGAAAATGTGTATATGAATCAAACCACTTTGAATTTTAATTTCTACTGATTATCATACACATCTTTGGATGTCATCCAAAACAATTCTGTCCATATACCTATGGTAATTACATTAGTAAGAACTTCATAGTGACAAATATGGGATCCCCAGGTGATGCCCTTTAGATTTTATCAGAAAAGTTCACCTGTACATGAGATCCATAAGCATCTCAGGATCTTCCTGAAATTCTCTCATTTTCACTGTGTCATATAAGATGCTATTCAGATTGCAGAGAAGTTCTTCCACCTGCAAAAAATGTAAGCCCTCAAATAACTTTGGCTTTTTAGTTTGTGGAAAGGAGATAGGATTACATAGAAAACATATGTGGGGGGTACAGAAAAGCTTTGCTCAGGAAAAAAAAACTGAATGATAAATGTGAAGGGGACTCTAGATGGATTCTTGGTTCTTCAGTTGTTTGCAAGTCCATGTGCTTCATAGACCCTGATGTGAGTTGGCCTTGGGATCTGTGAAACAGCCCTGGATCTTCATGCTACCTCCCACTGCAACAATTTTCTTTTAAATTTGTTTGAACTAGTTTTAGTTATTTGTAACCTGAAAGGTTATAAGCTCTACTCTGAATTATCAGGGTTCTTTATACCAGATAGGAGGAAGCTTGGGACCACAACATGGGTTTCATGTTTCTGAAGCTTCCTGGATCTCTCCAAGGCTTCAGAGTTTTTAGAACCTCTGAGAACGACTTGTTCTTAGTTACAAAAGCCAAAGGGGGAGACTGCATCACACAAAACCTGATAGACTGTGTCTTGATCCATAGACCCTGGCAAGTGACTCAGCTGCAGAATATCATCTTATCCCTTCTGTCAACTTCCAGGGCTCCTAAAATTTCTTCCACCATACTCATTTCATTGAAGACCTCTATTGTACTGCCCATATTTTGCTTGGTCTTGTTGGTGAATATCTCTGCATGAATAAGATTAATTTACAGGAACATGGTGGAGAAGAAACAGGTGAGACAGGATTTGGTACAGGGGAGAGGAGAGGAAAAAGATTCTGAGAATGAGGATTTAACATTACTGGAGAAGGCAGGAGAGCTCTGGGAAAATAGGGCTCTCACACTAAGGGAAGAAAAAAAACTTCACCCATTCATTCTTTCATTCATACATTCCCTCATTCACTCTAGTGGGAACCAATCCTAGAGTAGGCTAGAAGCTGAAGTTAAAAGATAAAGGTGACATGCTTTATATTTTTCTTTATTCCCTGAGCATTGCAACAGATTATTATCCTCACAAGTGTCTGTAGGACTAATCTTGTTGATAATCTCTAACTTGGTCCTTCCTCTCCTTAAAGTACTTGTGGGTCAAGCTGGTCCCTTGGAATGCACTTCTTACAATATAATTCTGGAGGGACGATGGTTACATTTCTGGGGAAGCTTTCTCCCACCAAGAAGGTAGGACAGGCTCTGATCAGCCTAGGAGTAGCCCTGGGAAAACTGGAGGAACAGCCCCTATGCTTCCGCAGAACCTCCTCCACTACCACACCGGTGCTGGGACACAGCAGCCCAGGCCTGGCTGATCAGCTCATGGAAACACCTTGGTCCAGAGTCCTGTGCCTAGACCTCTCTGTCCCTGGGAACATGCCCAGGCACCTACAGAAAACAGGGAAAACTGCAAGACACTAAAAGCCATCAGAGCTGATAGGTTCATAGATATTCTAAAATCTTCTCATCAGGTCACTTATTCAAGCTGGAAAACTTTTCTTCAAAAGCAAAATTGCAGAAAGCCAAATATACACAGAAGTCAGTCAAGAGCTGCTGTAGGTAGAGCCCTTTCTCCTTTCAGAGGGGAAGCTGAAAATCCTTCAATTCTGGTTGAACGCAGCATGCACAGTGGTGGGGTGGTTCTTGTCTGTCTCTTGCCAAGGAGGGTCATTTTTGAGGTGACACAAAACATACAACCTTGGCCCTTCTCAGGTCAATAATTTCTACCAATGACTTTAACAAAGGTATCTTGCAGTTGCTTATCTAATGATTTACGGCTTCTTCAGAGCACAGTGGAAAATGATTCCCACTGAATGAAATCCTGAGACCAAACAGCATCCCTCTGACTCTGTTCCTTTTGCAGATAGGAGCTCGAGCCCCAAAGGAGTCAACATGTCCAGCGTTGCCCAGGGAAGTGATGACAAAGGTCTAATTCTCTTCAGAGGCGTGTCTACTGTCACTAGGCCTGGCACAGACCCTCAGAAGGCCTGTAATAAATGTGAATTGCCTGAATACAGCAATTTATCCTAGGGTGTGAATGACTGATAGCATCTTTACACAAGACTCCTCTTAGGGGTATTTCCTTGCCTCACTTGCCCACATTCATGTGGGTGTTTCCTGGGATTGCCTACCAAATAAACTACGTAAACTTGAATCCTTCCCTTGGGGTCTACCTTTGGGTCCTCTCAGACTAAGAGGATACTTCAGTGCCCCATCGTAAAGTTCTAATTTTTTTTGGGGGGGTGGGTTCTGAGGATTTAACCCAGGGGTGCTTTACCATCCCTGGCCCTCTTTATTTTTTGAGACAGAGTCTCACTAAGTTGCTTAGGATCTTGATAAATTGTTGAGGCTGGCCTTGAACTTATGATCTTCCTGTCTCAGCCTCCAAGTCACTGGGATTACCGGCATGAAACAGTACACCACAGCACCTGGCTTTAATATTTTTAATGGTAAAATACCTTTCACATCCTCATCACTTGTGGATAAAAGCAAATCATAAGGTAATTAATAAATATATTTTAGCCTTTTAAAATGCATTAATTTTAAGTTTTTTTTTTAATTCTTTTCTATTTTCCAATCTTTAGTAATGAGGCTGGGGATTTTACATACATTGTTTTAAAATGTTAGGACAATTCTACCAAATATTTAAAATTATTTAGCTATAATCTTTATGCCATTCCAGATGCCATACTGCTCTTAAAATTTATCACTAAGGCCACATGTAAAACATTTATTCCAAATCTTTCCCTAAAACCATCACTCCTGATTCCACTATTCTTCCACTTTTCATTTTTTTCTCACAGTCTCAAGTTTACCAAGCAAGGAATTTATTACAAAGAAGGGAGGAAGATGGAAAATAGAGGGTAAAATTGACAGAAGAATTTAAGATTTCCAGAAACCAGTATTACCTCTTATGGAATTTCATTATTTTTTCATCTTTTACAATTTTTATTTTTATTTTTTAAATACTTTTTAGTTATACATGGACACAATACCTTTATTTATCTTTATGTGGTGCTGAGGATCCAACCCATGGCCTCACACATACTTGGTGAGCATTCTACCACTGAGCCACAACCCCAGCCCCAAATTTTATTTTTATTTTAAAAAAAAATATTTAATTTTTAGTTTTAGGTGGATACAATATCTTTATTTTTATGTGGTGCTAAGAATCGAACCCTGGGGCTGGGGATGTGGATCAAGCGGTAGCACGCTCGCCTGGCATGCGTGCAGCCCGGGTTAGATCCTCAGCACCACATACAAACAAAGATGTTGTGTCTGCCGAAAACTAAACAAAAAAAAAAAAAAAGAATAAATAAATATTAAAATTCTCTCTCTCTCTCTCTCTCTCTCTCTCTCTCTCTCTCTCTCTCTCTCCTCTCCTCTCTCCCCCCTAAAAAAAAAAAAAGAATCGAACCCTGTACCTCATGCATGCTAGGTGAACACGCTACCACTTGAACCACATACAGAGCCCCAAATTTTTATTTTTTGAGCCACATCTCCCATTCTCCAGATGTGGCTTAAAGTTAGGGCCTAAGACCTGACCATGTGTGCTGGGCATGATGATGTGCACCTGTAACCTGTAGTTCAGCTCCTTGGGAGGCTGAGGCAAGAAGATCACTTGAGCCCAAGAGTTAAAGACCAGCCTGAGCAATATAGCAAGATCCCATCTAAAGAAAAAGAAATCCTGATGGTCTGGAAAAATCTCCATTATACCAAGTAATGAAACTTGTGCATATGTCTTTTCCATTCACTCTGGGAAAGTCATGGTAATAAAAAATATTTTGCAATGGAAACAATTTCACCTCTCATGTGGCACTTTTACATATTAAATTATATCAGATTAGCACACTGAGATTGCCAAATTTTAATACTAAAAATTTTCAGATGAATAAACCAATTCATATAAAATGACATGGCAATGTCATACAGTGAGTGATAGAAGTATCACCTGATCCAGGCCTCCCGAATCAAAGTTGAACAGTTTTCCACCATATTACACTCCCTACTGTTTAATGTAGTTAGGTTTGCTTTATTAACATGGTTATTAACTCATATACTTCTCATCATTCAGTATAACCCCTCCCCTCTTTTCTTCTGAATGCATGAAACATTAAGAACTCTTCACTTTTATTCATTTAGTTCATTTCAAATCTGTGCATGCATACAAGCATCTGGATTCATTGTAGGTGCCTGCATTTACTTATGACTTAAAAATTAACAAGGCAGCATTGCCGGATTCATCACTGGATTAAGAACTGGATGTATACAGAGCTATGACCCATAATGGCCATTAGGAGAAAAATTGATGGTGAGATATAATAGAGCTTCAAAACTTTTTTTTGGAAAAAATGACAAAATGGAAACTGTTTTTGTTTAATTCTTAAATGTATTTTATTCTTTTTCCACTTTTATAATAGCCAAAAAAAAAAAATGACCTTCACTCATCCATTTGACCAAAATTTATCAATTCCAAGCACAGTTGTAATGTTCTGGGGAGAAACTGAACAGACCCAACATGAAAAACTTACTGCATAAATGAAAATAAATTTTTACATCTAATATTTAAAATATTTGACGTAAGAAAGACAAGCAATAAGGAGGTCCCGAATTCTTAGTACTCAAGGACACCATACTATAATGGTTGTACCTGTGTTTGAAAAGGTATTTAAAGATGTTTTTCTAATCAAAATGAGATGTATTTATCTAAATGTTGATGATAAAATGGTTATAAATATATTTTGTTTTGCTGTATCAAAACAGATATGATGGCATAAAATAAAGTTGCCCTTAGCTGGAATAAATCAGTGTAACTGACATTAGCAGCTGTGTAGTCAGTAAAGAATTATTGTTGCTATTACTTGGTGGTATTTATAAACACTTTTATTTTCTAAGTGCTTTACAATCACTTATTGTCTAATTAATATCTAATCATCTGTTTACAAGTAATAATCACACATGTAGTGCAGTTTAATCAAAACTCCAAATGCAGCCGCCATCATACTCAAGAATGCTGTATAAATTTTGGTTCCTCCTCCTTGGGGTTTGGGTCCAGACATATGACAAACCCGTAATGCAACCAAAAAAAAAATGGATAAAGAGTCTTACTTGTCTTTGAGCATTCTTTGAATTCACAACATGCCAAATATACTATCTGATGTCAGTGGATAAGTAAGACTGTAGGTGATTTTTAACAATGACTTGATTTCACACATATATTAAAAATTAATTTACTTAACTCACAAAATTGGGTGATAAAAGTACAAGGCCAGGCACCAAGTTAACAGTGAAACAGATAGTAACAATCACTCTTACTGTGATTTTAATGAAAAAAGACCAAATGTACCAAAAGTGGTTGAGGGACCTTCAGAGGTTAATAATCTAACCAGGTTCAAGTCCATACAAAGCTATTATGGTTATGAACACCTGCCAGTCTTAATTATTCAACATAAATGGATATACTGCTGTTGCCCTTTAGTATCCCCAGGTGTTAATCTATAAGCAATTACAGGAACCATGAAAGGATTTTTTAAGTAAGTGAATGATATGCATATTAATCCAGGTTTTTCCCCTAGGATGAATTTTCTTATGAGTTGCTGAATCAGAGTACTTGCCTTTTTAAAGCTTTTGGTACATGCTTTTTGATACTATTATCAAATGTCTTCCAGAATGGTTAATCACATTTACACCTGTTCATATACTGTTAAACAGTTTTCTTTCTTGGTTATTGATCTGCCATATCCACTTTTATTCCTTCTTGCTGAACCACTAGGCTCACTCTCCTAGCACTGTATCAAATACTGCAGGATCCTAAGGATTTTGCCTGTAGCCTTCAAATGTGACACCAATGAGTTCAACTGGCTAGTTGAATAATGAAGACTATCTAATGCCAGGATGGATACATTTATTCACAATTAAACTATTATTATAATCCTTAGATTTGTACTAATAGATTTTGAAGATTTGGTCTCCAAAGTGACTCTTCATCTTGTAAACCTGCACTCAGAATCTTTGAATGCACAGAAAGATTTGGTTTAATCTTCTGTATTAGGTCCATATGGCTGCTGCAACCATTTATTACAAACAGTGTCTAAAAGCAACATAGGTTTATTATCATAAGTGTGGACCAGGGTCAGAAGTCTGAAATGGGTCTCAGTGAGCTAAAATCAATGTATTGGCACAATTGCATTTCTTCTGGAGGCTCTAAGGGAGAATCCATTTCCCTTCCAGCTTCTAGAGGCTGCCTACATTACTTGGCTCATGTCCCACTTTCTTCCATTTTCAAAACCAGCAATTGCATCATTCTAGCCTTTGCTACAACAGTCTTAATCTTCTAAGTTGTCTGTTTCCATCTTTCACAGTCTCATCTTCTAAGTTGTCTGTTTCCCTCTTTTCACTTAAAAGGACCCTTGTGATTACATTAGGCCCACCAGGACACTTGCTCTCACCTCAAGATCTTTAACTGAATCACGTCTGTAAAGTCACTTTAGCTATGTAAAGACAACTTTGGGACCATTAACAGACATCTTTGAGAGGTTGTTATTCAACCTACCACACCTTTCTTAGCATGAGCTGGACCTCCAGATATTCTGAACAAAAAGTGGATTATGATTTTAATACTTAGTAATTTATGAATCCCTACTCCTTGTCAGATATAGGCATCATGCCCAATTTGCAGATAACAAGTGGTACTTAGAGACGTTAAATAATTTGCCCAAGGTCACAGAGATGGTTAGTAACAGCCAAGTTTCCAATTCAGGGCTGTGGGACTTCAAAGCCCAGGTACATTGCCTGCTGCTTTGGTATCTCAACATTTGCAATGCTCTAATCATTTTGCTCTCTGGATAGCCTTCATGTTGAAAGCTTTTCATTTAGTTTGTTTGACATTTAATGATACAACCTAGCTAGATAAAAGCTTTTATTAAGCCCCTATAAATTTAATATTTGACTCAATCAGTAGATGCCAAAGCAGAATGTCATTACAAAACACACTTAAGAAGATGCCACGGCTGGGGATGTAGAACATTGGCGGAGTGCTTATCTAGCATGCCTGAGGCCCTGGGTTCCATCCCTAACAGAAGAAAACAAATGCTTTCACATTCTTTAATCTTTCAAAAAGTAGCATTGATGGATTCTTCCTCTGCAATGTAACCAGAACTGGATTCACTGTGTTTGCTTCTCTGTGAGTGACATGTACATCTCTGAATAATAATGGGTGATGCGGGCAAGAAATGATGTTTCCAAAAGCCCACAAGTATACCAAATACCATATTTTTGTATGTGGTGCTGGGGATTGAACCCAGGTCCTGGCACATGCTAGTCAAGCACTCTATCACTGAGCTATATCTCCAGCCTTTTAAATTTCGTTTGGAGACAGTGTCTCAATAAGTTGTCCAAACTGGTCTCAATTTGAGACCCTCCTGCCTCAGCTCCCCCAATTAGCTGGGATTATAGGCACATTCCACACTGGGCCAGGCCTAAATATCCTATTTTAGAAAAAAAGAGAATCTAATACTTTGGGGGTCTGGTATGTCTTAATGAAGGATCTTATTGTCTTCACTCCTTACGTTTCTCAACCTTGATTGTATATTAGAATTACCTGGTGAGTTCAATATCGCTGAGTCCTGGTTTCTACACCCTACAGATTCTGGTCTGATTGACCTGGGGTTCAGCATCAGGACTTTTAAAAGTTCAGAACCACTGTGGTAAAGCACAGATGAGAGGCTTTATTAACATATGGATTTTGATCCCAAAGTAATGCTTTTTTTCAAGACAATTTTGTTTGCATCAAGAGAAGCCTTATTCGTGTATGTGTCTCAAGAAACTGGCTAGGTAAAAACCTTCAATATGTCCAAATACAATCCTTTTACACACCTAGTCTACTACTAAAGTGTCAGGTGAGAGACTATGTCAAATGGCTCACCCACAGGTGCTTGAGAGTAATGTAGCCAATGGGCCTCCACAGAAACCATCCTTTTATAGTAAAATATTCTCCTAAGTAATCAAGACAGCATGAGATAAGCACAGCTTCAAATAAAAATAATACTTTATTCAAAATTGTTTGAATAAACTTATACTACCACTCAACCATAAAAACTCAAAAGGAGTAAAACCATGACAGTGAACCATAGCAGTCCCTAGCACATGTAATATCATCATTGTTCAAAACACATTTGGGCCAGGTGCCTGTAATCCCAGTGGCTCGGGAGGCTGAGATGGGAGGATTGAGAGTTCAAAGTCAGCCTCTGCAAAAGCAAGGTGCTAAGCAACTCAGTGACACCTTGTCTCTAAATACAAAATAGGGCTGGGGATGTGTCTCAGTGGTCGAGTGCCCTTGAGTTCAATCCCAGGTACTCCCCCACCAAACAAACAAACAAGAAACCATTTGGAATAAGTCTTTTGAAATTTCCATCATGACAACTAATCAATAACTGAGAACCAGTTATTATATACTCATATCTAAATTTTAGGTATAATTTAGATTTGTCATAAACATGTCAAACATTCATTGACTTATAGTTGTTTCAAAAATATCAGAAACACTTCCTTCCAAGATGATTATGCTACTAGTGATAGCCAATAAGAACAGAGAGTGGCCTATTGTGGTGGGAGATTCTTAAAGGGGATGAGATAATCCCTGTGACCCTGTCTTAAAGTGGAAAGCATTAGATACCCAAAATTAGGCTCAGAAGTAAATTATTGTAGAGCAAAGGTTTTAGAGCTTTAATGTTCATAGAAACCACCTGTAGCATTTGTTAACCATAGTTTTCTGGGGCCCAGAGGATCTAACTCAGTAGGTCAAGTAAGGTCCCTCAATATGAATTTTGATCAAGTTGGCAGATGTTGCCTGAGGTTCACGCTTTAATATCGTTGTAAAGAAATTATAAAACTATAGTAAGTACAGGGGTTTACCAAGTAAGACTGTGGATATAACAATATTTTGTGTGTGTGTGTATATATACTTTTTTAAAATGATAGAAATTTTCAAAATTATGAGACATCTTGAAGAGATTCCTGTGAAAGATGGAAAGTTTAGGTATTAATAAGGATAAGAACTGCAATGGACTGAAACCCATTATATATATTTAAGCCCATGAGTTCACAGTACTATAGGTGGGGGAGAACCCCTAAAATTTTGGTGGGTTCTAGAAAACAAATGCATTACTTTGAAAACTGGAAACTACAGAGAAGGAATCAGACATTCATCTTACCTTTCCTATACAAACTGTCTAAATAGGAGTATCTCAGAATGAGTAATGAAGAAGATAAGAAAATAATGAAGAATGAAATGAATTATCCCTGCTTCCTAACCCCCCAATGAATGATTAGATCTATGCTCTGAGCATTAACCACTGATAAGATGACAAAAAGACCACCCTAAATATTTTGGACTTCTGTACTATGTATGAAATATGCCTTTCAAGTAAATAGAACCTGGCTTTGATCCCACCTCTTGATCTGAGACTAAATTACAAAAAATACAGAAGGAATAAAACATATTTTAACACAATGGGGAAGCAATCAGTAAAATCAAAGTTGTGAGAAGCTCCATAGGAAAAACTTTGTTTCTTCAACCAAAAAAAAAAATGTGCAATAAACCTATGGATTGAGATTTAAAAACCATCAATTAGTCATAATGTGTGGGTATGTTATTAGTATCCCATTTCAAACAGTATAAAAACATCATTTGTGAGGCAATTAGAATCTGAACAATTTCTGAATACATGAATAAATTGTTAATTTGGGGGTATAATAATGGTATTATGTTTATATTTTTCAATTTTTAGAAGTATATACTGTAGTTAGGCACAGTGGTACAAACCTGTAATCCCAGTGACTCGGGAGACAGAGGCAGAAGGATTTCAAGTTCAGGACCAGCCTCAGTAACTTAGTGAGACTCTGTCTCAAACTAAAAAAATAAAAAGGTTAGGGATTTGGCTCAGTGGTTAAGCACCCCTGGATTCAAGCCCATACCAAAATAAATAAATAAATAAATAAAAACTAAAAGGACCAGGGATGTAGCTCATTGGTAGACTATCCCTTGGTTCAATCCCCAGTACTGGAAAAAAAAGTATATACTGTAGTATTTGCACATGAAATATATTGTTTGGATGTGGGCAGTGGATATAGCTCTAGATCAGTGATTCTCAATTGGGTACAACTTTTCCTCAAAATAAATTTAGTAATATCTGGAGACATTTTTTGTTTTTTACAACTTGGAGGATGGTGCTCCAGGCATCTAGTGAGTGAAGGCCACAGCTAAGCATCCTATAATGCACAAGGCACTCCTCCACTAGAGGGGGATGGCCCTGCCTGGTCCTCTGACAACTTTGGGTCATGCAGGCAGAGGCTTGAGGTACAGTTCATATGAGTACTGGAGAATGTGATCCTCCTGGCACAGGAAAGAATGGGAGGCCTGTGAGCTGTTGTTTCAGGGCCATCTCTCACACCCTTCCTTATTTCCCTTGAAATGCTGTTATGAGGTAGTTTCTAATCACCAATTCTATTCTGTTGGGAGAGGCGGGTACCTACCCTGCTCCTCTCAGTATACAGTTATAGATAGAAATCCACTTACTTGTGGCCTATAGCGGGCCCCGGAGCGATGGGTGTGGGACTCATCTGGCCCATTTTGTTTCAGTGTTATCTTTTTCAGTGTGTGAAGATAAGACTATGAGAAACTGGCAGCATTAGCTACTGTTTCTTTTGCTGTCTATGTAAGTAATAAACTGTCTGAATCTAAAAGTGACTTGTTGTACTTTTGCCAGTCGAATCAGTCAGACCTTGGCCTGGCCTGGCCTTGTGTGTGTGCATGTCACAACAAAAAATTATCCCACCCCAAATGTCAGTAATGTTGAGGCAACATTGGTCATGAGTTGATCACTGTTGAGGCAAGGTGGGGAGTATGTGAGTAGTTCAAATGGCAATGTATGATTTTGTCTAATTTTGTATCAGTCTGAAACTCTTCATAAGAAAAATTATATTTAAAAAAAAGAAAAATTATATATTTAAAAAAATTATTTTAGTTGTATATAGTCACAATACCTTTATTTATTTCTGTGTAGTGCTGAGGATTGAACCCAATGCCTCACACATGCCAGGCAGGTGCTCTACCACTGAGCCACAACCCCAACCCCTGAAAAAAAAAAATATATATATATATATATATATATATATATATATATATATATATATATATATAATTTTTGTGGTTGTAGATGGACAGCATGCTTTTACTTTATTTGTTTCATTTTTATGTGGTGCTAAGGATTGAACCCAGTGCCTCACACATGTTAGGCAAATGCTCTGCCACTGAGCTACAGCCCCAGCCCCAGAAATTATATATATTTTTTAAAAAGTGGTCACCTTGGTTTATTTGGCATCTGGCACTTGAAGTACCTAAACTCAGACAATATGTGTAAATGCATGATGTCAGGCTTCTACCTCCACCACAAAATTAAAAAACCGTGTTCTTGAGCAAATGTTTTGACCTCTTTTAGCCTCAGTTTTCTCCATAATAAAATAAGGCTAATAATGCACCTAAAGATTTTGTGGACATTAAATATAAGTCAAATGTTTGCCTCAAATAAATACTTTCATTAGATCTTCCTTTGTTCTTGTTGTCTACTACTTTTCAATACAGAAAGGCAATGAGACCCTTCTGTTATCCAGATAAATCATTTTGATCCACTCAATTTGTTTTCAAATAATTCCCTGAAAAATATAGGGGGCATTAGTATGAGATGTTTTGTTCTGAGGATTTATTTTATTTTATTTTAGGTACTGGGATTAAACATGGGGCACTTTGCCACTGAGCTACATCCCGGCCACCTTTTTATATATTTTTTTTAAATGTTGAGACAGGGTCTCACTAAGATGCTGAGGGCCTTGCTAATTTGCTGAGGCTGGTCTCAAACTTGCAATTGTCCTGTCTCAGCCTCCCAGGTTACTGGGATTATAGGTGTGTGCCATCTCACCTGGTTTGTTCTGAGGGTTTCAAACAGCAAAACCTAGAAGGCCCTAGAGGCTAGGGAGTGAGAAGGAAGGTAGTATTTAATTCAGTAGTTTACAATAATGGTGATTTTTCCCCACAGGGGACATTTTTAAGTGTCTGGAGACATTTTTGCTTGTCACAACTTGGAGGGGCACTACTGGTATCTAATGGTTAGAGACCAGAATGCTGTTAAGCATCCTACCATGCACAGGACAATCCTACAACAAAAATTGTCTAATCCAAAATATCAGTAGTAGCAAGGTTGAGAAACCCTAGGGTAAGGTGACCAAAATTCCTTGATGAAGTTTTTCCTGAGTAATTAACTTTGCCTTTCTTTGTTCTTCTTACCTAACACATACAGGTTATTAAAAGCATGCTCAGGAGAAATCATTCAAAAATGTGATTACTCTAATTCTGAGGCCCTAATTTGTTATTCATTTCTTTATGAAGAAAAAAAAACTGAGTAGGAGAAATCATTCAAAAATGTGATTACTCTAATTCTGAGGCCCTAATTTGTTATTCATTTCTTTATGAAGAAAAAAAAAAACTGAGTAGTGTTCTGATCTTATTGCCTTTGAGTTTCAAATACCAAACTCCAAGCTTGCACTGATTATCTTCTTAATTAATAGACTGCGAAGGCAGGGCATCTCTTTATTAACTAGTGAAAAGTATCATCTCCTGACAACTCTATATAGTCTTTGTTCCCAACTATGGGGAGGATTAGGATAAAGCAGATTCAGACACTACTCCCCATATGGATTATATTTCTCTTATTAAAATAGCCCATCTCCATTTAGATGATGTCTGCCTACTATCAGTATTAAATAGAAACAACTATGTGCAATTTGTCCTCCATCCTGTTTCTGAAGTCAGGGAACTTGAAGTCAAAAACACAGTGCTGTTGGGCTGGGGATATAGTTCAGTTACAGAACACCTACCTAGCATGTGTAGAGTCCTGGATTCAATTCCCAGTATCCAAAAACAAAACAAAACAAACATAAAATCCCACAGTGCTACGTGGACTGAAGGAAAGAGATTCATGGTGATAACTGTGTATTCAGATGGCAAACCATAGGTGTTTTGTGAGGTGTTTTGTGTGTTTTGGGGGGCAGTAAAATAAATATTTTAGAAGATAATGGTGGGGGTGGGGAATGGAGAAAATCTCTATGGAATTAGAATTTCTTAAGGATCTATGATATGGCCCTATTTCTTTATTTCTCTGTCATCACACCATACCCCTTTTATGAAAACTGCTTTACCCCACAGCCCAGGAAAATTGTGTTGGGACACCTGATTAAGGGAGTCAACCTGGACATTGTGGCATGTCCCTGTAGTCCCAGCTACTTGGGAGGCTGAAGTCAAAAGATTGCTTGAGTCTAGGAGTTTAAGACCAGCCTGGGCAACATAGTGAAACCTGGTCTCAAAAGAGGGAGAGCACCAAGTCATTGCTTTTTCAGTGGTTTCTCATATCTTCATATTTCTTCATTCATGAATAAGAATAAGAGTGGGGTGCAGTGGTGCATACCAGCAACTCAGGAAGCTGAAGCAAGAGGATCTCAAGTTTGAGGTCAGCTTGGGCAACTTAGTGAGACTCTATGTCAAAATAAATTTTTTAAAAAATGGACTGGGATATAGCTTGCAGGTGGAATGTTCCTGGGTTTAGTCCCCAGTATCACATACACACAAAAAGAATAAGAAGAACAGATGGACGCTAAATGGGTCAAGAGCTGAGCTGTAGGCAGAGTATTAGAACAAATGGAGTGAATGTCCCTTCTGAGGGCTTCTCAAAGCTGCCCTGATTCTTGTTTTTCCTGAGGCATGCTTTTCAGCTTTCTGTGGATTTTATAAGATAATCCTTTGCATTCTCCACTCCGGAAATCACCCTTCTGAAAGAGCTAACTTAGTGAGTGCCATTCCTTGAAACTATGAAATCTGTGTCTAAGATAGATATACAGATGTGTCCAATAAGAGATGAGACTAACATGATAAATGAAACCAAGAGCTTGCCTAACAGTTATTTGTACTTCATGCATGGGAGGGTTAAGTTCTCCCCCAAAGATCAGCTCACAGTGAATTTTCCTTCTTAGAAACCATATCATTCTAGATTGTTTCATATATTGTGTTATAACTCCTTTATTTTGTTGTGTTAAACTATTGTTTATTTTATAATATCAACTTATTCTCATTTGTGCCTTGATATTTATCTCTTATATGGTTAGTTAACTCATGAACAATCAGATTTGGGAAGGGCAGCTCATATTCATAGGATCTATTCACTTTTTTACATTTTAAATCATCTCCAACTCACTCAGACTGGCTTCTATCTCTACTATTCCACTGAAACTGAGTTATGTTTCTAAGTTTTTCAAAAGGATCATTTATAGCAGTGGTTCTTGATTACAGAAGATTTCCCCACAAACACCACAAGAGTTATTTTGCAATGTCTGGAGATAATTTGATTACTATGAGGGTATTGCTACTAGCATCTGGTGAATAGAGGCCAGGGATGCTACTTAACATCCTACATTGCTCAAGCCAGCCTCCACAAGGAATTGTCCAACTAAAAATATCAATAATGATGAGGTTTAAAAATCCTGCTTTAGGACCAAGATGGATCTTTGGGATAAATGACACAAGTCAAAATAGTTAAAGGATTTTTTTTTTGCAGGGGGTACCAGGGATTGAACTCAGAGGCACTCAGCCACTGAGCCACATCCATAGCTTTATTTTGCTTTCTATTTGGAGATAGGGTCTCACTGAATTGCTTAGCACCTCGCCATTACTGAGGCTGGCTTTGAACTTGCGATCCCCCTGCCTCAGCCTCCTGAGCCACTCAGATTACAGGCATGTACCACTGCACTCATCTGCCTCCTGAGCCACTGGGATTACAGGCATGTACCATTGCACCCCTCTAGGCAAAGGATTTAAGTAGACATTTCTCCAAAGAAGATGTACAAATGGCCATTAACCACATGAAAATGCTCATCATTAGCCATTAGGGAAATGCAAATCAAAACCACAATAACACATCACTTCACACCCACTAGGACATTTTAAAAAAATATTTTATTAGTTGTAGATGGACACATACCTTTATTTTTAAATTTAATTTTATGCAGTGGAAAGGATTGAACCCAATGCCTTATACATGCTTAAGTGCTTTACCACTGAGCTACAACCTCAGCCCCCACTAGGACATTTTTAAAATCTGGAAAGTAGCTGGGCACCATGGCTTATGCCCACAATCCTAGCAACTCATGAGGCTAAGGCAGGAGGATCACAAGTTCGAGGTCAGCCTCAGCAATTTAGCAAGGCCCTAAGCAACTTGTAAAGATCCTGTTTCAAAAAATAAAAAGGGCTGGAGATGTAGCTCAGTGGCAGAGTACCCCTTATGTACAATTCCCTGTACAAAAACAAACAAACCCTGAAAAATAAAAAGTATTGGTGAGAATTGAAAAGTTGGAACTCTCATGGATTGCTGGAGGGGAATGTAAAATAGTGCAGCCTTTTTGGAAAGCAGTTTGGCACTTCCTCAAAAAGTTAAAAAATAGACTTACCATTAGACCTACTAATTCCATTCCTAGCTTTACACCAGGAGAATTAAGAACATATGTTCACAAACAAGACTTGTATGTGAATATCGTAAGAAGCATTATTCACGATAAGTAAATAGTGGAAAATGTCCATCAACTAATGAATGGGGAAACAAATTGTGATATATCCACACAATGGAATGTTATTTGGCCATAAATGGGAACCAAGTACTGATACATGCCTCAACATGTATGAATATTAAAATCATATGCTAAGTCAAAGAAGCCAAATACAAAAGACTACATGTTATATAATTGTACTTATATGAAATTGTTACTGAACCAGGTCATTTTACTCACCATGAAATATACCAATCTATGAAACAAAGAGATTTGCAAAAAAGAAAGTTAATTCACAAGGCAACCAATTGTGAAGAGACAAGAGACCCAAGTCTCAAATCTACCCACCAAGATTTGGACTTGTGGATATTTATATTCTGAGGCATGATGAAAGGTGACTGGAAGTTAACAAAGAGCAGGTCAAATAAGTTTAGCCTAGAGGGTTTAATCTGGTTTTCCCTTGATTTCAAAACATCCAGAATGGGTAAATACCTATAACAGAAAGTAGATTAGTGGTTTACCTACTGCTGGGAGCATAGGAGGAGGTATGTGGGGAGTGACTGGTAGTGGGTATGAGGTTTCTTCTATGGGATGATGACAGTAGTCTATTCTAAAATCATGGTGATATTTGTATAACCCCATGAATATACTAAAAATATTGACTTGTATACCTTAAATGTGAATTGCGTCTTTCAAATGTGTCTTGTTTTACGAAGCTAAATTGTTTTAGAAAGAGAATATGTAATTATGTGACCTTCAAAAATTGCTGTTGAATTGCTTTTTGAGGTCAAGACAAGTGTAAAAGCTAGGAGACTAAACTGGAAAAAAATCTAGGCTTCTATAGGCAGAGTGTTTTGAAAGTATCTTAAGTTTTCATTCCAATTAGAATAAAACCAGAACTAATAGGCAATATGTTTCTGTATGCCTAATGAATAAAGTTAGGGGTGTAGCTCATTGGTAGAATGTTTGTCTATCATGCACAAGGTCCTGGGTTCAATCCCCAGTACTAGGAAAAAAAAAAGAAAAGGAAAAGAGATAACACAGAGCTCTAATCAGTAGCCCCCAATCAAAGGACTGTCAAATTAGTAATATATTTTATATTTAAATAAGATGTTTAATGTAGTATTTATCATTTTTAATTGAATTTCTATTATAATAATTCTATTTTTCAATGAAGAACAGAGAAAATATTACAAAGCTTTTATTAATTCTCCATTTTTGGTATTAGGGATTGAACCTACAGGCACTCAACCACTGAGCCACATCATCAGCCCTTTTTTATTTATTATTTTAAGATTGAAGTCTCACTACATTGCTGAGGCTGACTTTGAACTTGTGATCCTCCTGACTCAGCCTTCCAGGCTGTTGGGATCACAGGTGTGCACTATTGTGCCCAGTTCTCCATTTTTTATCTTGAATTATTTGTAATATTTAAGAAAGTAATTAAATTGACACTCTTAGTACTTAAATTTACCCTTAGATAAAGGTGTAGTAGCCACATGAGAAAGAATTCAGATAATACGTATAAGTCCTAACCATCTCTCTTTGATGGGTCCAGCTCCTGCCCCTCTGGATAAGCTGAGAAAGAGTTGTAAAAGGTGAACCTGCCATCTATTGTATCTCTGAGCCAGTCCTTCCCAGTCATTAAATATCACAAACCTATAGCAATCCTAGAAGACCGGCAGGGATTGAATAAGAGAGCCTTGTAAATGGTGACCACAACATCTTTGTTATAGTGCTAATGGCAATGTTAATCAATTTAGAGTCTGGAGTCAAGTTGAAGTTGGTCCACCTAACATTGAATCATGCTTCAAAGGCTAGACTGAAACTCATTCATTCTCCTAGATGACCTGGAGGTAATCCTAGATGGACAAAATCAGGATTCCCTGGACAAGAAAGATACAGAATAAATAGTGATTTAAATTCCTTTCACTCACTCAAAAAACATTTACTAAGCGTCCCCAGGAGCCATGCATCCAAGATGAATGAGATAGTTTCCACTCTTAAGAACATCTAGAGGGCCTGGAATTGTGGCTCAGAGGTAGAGTGCTCCCCTAGGACGGGCGGGACCCGGGTTCAATTCTCAGCACCACATAAAAATAAAGGCATTGTGTTGTGTCCATCTACAAAAAAGATTCATATTCTCATTCTCTCTCTCTCTCTCTCTCTCAAAAAAAAGAACATCTAGAACAAGAATATATATGTAGAACAAACTTTTAAAAGATTGCTTTAGGGTAGCAGATGTAGCTCAGTTGTACAACACATGTTTAGCATCCAGGAAGGCTTGAGTTCCATCCTCAAAACAAAAACAAAGTATACACCAATGAAAAAAATTAAATAAAAAATATATGTGAGGTATGTTGGTCATTGTTTTCAAAAGAAATTATCATGTAAATTACTCTGTGCTTTTATTTATGACTTGAATCAATGGAACTAAGGAAAACATATTTGAAACAGATATTATGTTTCTCTTGGTCCTGGACCATACTTTCCAATTTTTAAAATTCTTTATCTCTTTCTCTCTCAGGTATATGGGGGTGGGGTGATTTGTCATTCATGGAAAGACACAGAATTTTAAAATGTTATAAAACCTGGGGCAGGTTGTGTCCACCTGTCCATATTCAGAGGGGAGAAGTGTCAGAAGAGAAACCTCTGGCAGTGATCATATATTTGCTAATTGAATTAAGAGGATTTGTGACCCTTTAGAAGGACACAAAGACTATGTTGAGTTAGGTGAAGGCTGCACAAATAGAAGCCTGTTCCTGTAATATTAGGGTTCATGGTCAGGAATTAGAGATGAGAGGAAAGAAGGTTTAATGATGTTTTGGAACAAAAAGTAAAAATGCAACTACTTTTCCTTTAGGTGGCTTAAAAATGCTCAGCTTCATAAATCTGAGCATTCTAAGTTGTTCAAATAAAATCTTAAATATTTAATGTGTATTTACATTGTTTCTATGAATTTTTCTTTCTCTGATTATGGCCTGTAGGCTAGAAATTTTCCTTATGGAAGACAAGAAAGCAACAAATCATGTTCTTTGAAACTTATAACTAAACTGAGGAATTGGGTTTTATTTTTGCTAAAAATGCATTAATGTTTGGTATGATGGATCTCAATAGGCTGTAAGAAATCACCTCAGCTAAGGATTTAGACATACAAGTAAGTTTCAGTCTGGAGGTGTAGCTCAGTGGTAAAGTGCTTACCTACTATACCCAAGATCCTGGGTTTGATCCCAGCACTGGAAACAAATAAAACCACAAGTATCATTCCTATCTTTTTTTTTGGTGCTGGGGATTGAATCCAGGGCCTTGTACATTTGAGGTAAGCACTCTACCAACTGAGCTACATGCCCCACTTTCATTCTTCTCTAAACAAGTCGAAATTCTCTCTTCTATCATGTTCATTACCTAGAACCAGCACAGTACCAGCAAATGCACTCAACATGGTGTTTTAGGACTAATGGAGCTAACTGATGACTAGTGCCTTGGGAAGGCAACATATGTGATGCCCACTCTCCCCTCTGAAAAAGCTGGCAGATGTAGTTTCCAAATCCATAGGCCAGATCACATGCCCCTCCCTTCCCACCTGAATGCCCAGAAGTCATCTCTTTCTCACAGATGGGAAGTCCTTATCTTACCATGAAGACTTGGGAACAAAGACTGGTAAAGGAGGAAGAAGAAGAAAAAAAACAGAAGATATTTTTCCATTTGATTCATGTATTCTCTGTAGAAAATCCAAGTCCACTTCAGTAAATAGTATCTTGGAAGAACTGTCAATCAACAGATATTTAGCCAATCCTACTATGTTCCAGGCACTATCCTGGGTCCACAGGAGCACCTCTTCCAAGGAATCACAGAATATAGGGGGAGAAGTGAAGGTTTTGGAATTAGATCTTGAGCTAGTCAAAATTTCAGTGTGGAAGTATGTTGTGCTACCAATTTACTGTATGATCCAAAGGAAGAGAGGAAGGTAAATCAATAGCATAAAGCGATCTTACAGAGAATTTAGAAATAGCAAAAGGGTTACTAGAAATAAGTAGGGTAGCCACATTATTTCCTACAAGGTCACCTTAGGGGATCCCTGTTTTAATGAATAAATAAAAATGATGTGTAATTATCATATCAATTGCTTGCATCTAAGTGAGTGCTTCTGGAGTTATTTGATGGTGCTTAAAAATCTTTGGTCTCTGAAATGCATTTAACAGTCTCCTTGACTCTTATGTACATTATTAATTTGCAGACCAAAGTTAACTTGTACTATGCAAATGAGGAGATTTTAAATGAATGAGATTTTAATGTAAGATTTTAAATCTATATTATTTGTTACAAAACTTAAATATATTTTGAGGACATTTGTCAACATATCTAAAAGCGACATTATGATTTTGAGCAATATTGTTTAAAAGAAATTTCCATGATTATGGAATATTCTGTAATTGCACTGTCCAAATGAGGTAGTTACTAGTCATGTGTAGCTGTTGAGCACTTGAAATGTGGCTAGTGTGACTGAGGAAAAGAATTTCAAATTTTGTTTCAATTTAAATTTAAATAGCCATATGTGGTAGTGCCCAATAGCCATATGTGGTAGTGTCCACCTTATTTGACAACACAGGTTTAAAGAAAAATTGAAATTGAATTTGAGGAACCTGAATTTCAGCACTACCTTGGACAATTAACTTCTACGAGCTCCAATTTTATCACTTGAAAATGAGATTATGAATAATATCAACTTCACAGGATTTGGGGCAAGAGGAATTGGAATAATGTTTGGGCATTCTCCTATTTCCAAGTAAGTGCTAACCAAATTTAAATATGTGGGATGTAAATAACCAACTTTATCACTTAAAGAGAGTTTCCATTCTCAGAAAGCTCTAAAATACTATTAAATTCATAGTTGTCCTCACTTTTCAGATACAATATTTAATGATGCTTGTAACTATTGGCTGATAAGCCACACCGTTAGCAATAACCAGAAATGGTCATGTGTTAGTGTGGGATAACAGTGCATGGTGTACAAAAACCCTGACAGAAAGTTAACTTTATAAAAGTTGATATCACCTGTGTGAGAAAAGTACAGTACATTGAGAACTGAGAAACATGATAAAAATGCTAATATAATCCCTCCTTTAATATTGTTACAATTAACAATGTAATCCATTTTGATTGCCCATGGAGGATAAATAAACCCATTCCATTTATCAGGGAGGAACTCAGGCACAAATTAGCAAAATAGACCAGTGGCTAGGAGATTGAGCCCTTTCAGTGAACGTAATCACATGAAGCAAGGCATAGAATGTACTTAGAACAGGGCATGCCACCTAAGGACCAAAAATGCCAGTCATTATTATGATAAGTGATGCTATTGGGTGACCATGAAATTGGAGGCCTTTGTCTATTTTTGAGTTCATAAACAGTATGAGAGTACAAAGTGGTATTTGCACAGATTTGATTCTACATGACTCCAACATGGAAAGAACATATTGATTATATCTGCACTAGTCAAGAACTGAATTTAGTTGTTTTGATACCATTTCAAATCTATTTTTTGAATGAAGAATGAATCAATGGTTAAATGCCTCCTGATTATCCCATTAATTGAATTAAACAAATGATAATATGGTGGGATAAAATTGACCAAATTATGCTGTATACATATATGAGTATACCATAGTGAATTTCACCTTTATGTATATTTATATATCACTAATTAAAATAACAATAACTAGAAGGAAGACCAGGAGAGTGGAGGAAAGGGAAGAGGAGAAGGGAAGAGATTAGGGAAAGAGGAAGTCCTGGGGACTGAAATGAAGCAGATTATATTCCATGCATGTATGATTATGTCAAAATGAACTCCAATATTATAACTATAATGCACTAATAAAAACATTAAAAATAAACCCATATACCTTCAATATGCAAATTTCTCTAAAGCCAAGATAACATGATGGCTATCTGAAAAGGGACCAACTAGGGAAAATGGTCTACCAGTCATCAGCTTAAGTTTCCAGTGGATGTGGACCCAGATTACTTTCTGAGCCTATGGTGCTTAACGCAGCTATTCATATCCATTCCAAGGTACACAGGAAGATTTTGAAGGAGTTCTGGGACAGAAAAGATAGGACCATGTCTTAAGGCCTGAGAAACCCCTTTCAGGTTAATGGAGTAAAAGTCGTTTCACCATTATAACACCAGAGAAATCATGCTGTTTCTGGGAAGATTGCCTCTGATCTTAAATTTCTTCTTCACATTATCTAGATTCTCCTTAAAACTTTGTCCCACTGCCCAAACTTTCTCCATCTAGAACTTATTTCATTTAACAAAGCTACCCTTCAAACACACATTCCTCTGGACAATCCCCAAAATTAAAGACCACATAAGATAAACTCATTTATGTGATAGTCACACAGCATGGAACTGTCATGTATAATTAAAAAGAATAAACAAAATTAAAAAAATGGAACATTTTTATTAGGAGAATTCCTCATTTTATAAGACAATGGACATTTTGTTAAAACATTTCTCCAATGTCCTCAGGCTCCCACATCATCATTCTTTGCCTTGGGCTACCTATATTTCTTCATATTTAATTGATAAATTGACTTTATTTTTGGCTTTGGCGCTGGGATTAAACCCAGGGTCTCATATATGCTAAGCATACACTCTACCACTGAGCTACACTCCCAGCCCCTGATTTTTTTAAGAAAGTGAGTCGGCTCCTATTGCCTAACTCTATACAAGGAGCTTACACATTCCATAAGGGGATAAAGAAATATTAGCCACATTTTGTTTTTCTTTTTTATCACCTTAATAAGATGGATATATTTCCATTTTTAGTGGGACTCTATTAATTAGTACAGGTCTGTTATATTAGCAGATACAGAAGACTTTACTCTTTGAACTAACTTTGATGTCAAAGGCAAAAATCAATAAGAAATTGGTTACATATTTATTACCTTGCACCAGAGTTTGGGAGTGCAATTGTTCTTGGTGTCCTCCTCCATGGTGCATTCCTGGTGGCCCACCATGTCTACCTCTGATCTCTTTCCCTTTTCACTAGGATCCTTTTCCCTTTCAAGTTCTTATGAATCCCTAAGTGAAATTTTTGTTGTTCTAGACAGGAACACTTGACCAAAGGTCAAGCCAGCTCTCTATGCCCAGTGCTTAAAGATGAGCTTGGAGGAACTAGGAGTGTCCAGTTATTGAATAAGCAGAGATTCAAGTTGCCCGACACTCTTCCTTTATTTACCACAAGCCTCCTCTTGTCCTCTCTGGACTGTTGTTCATTGACAATTGCTGTGCTCTGGACTGGCGCTATGATGGCCTGTTGTGTGGGGACAGGCAGGTTGTGGTGAAAGCTGCAGTTGTGAAAAAGGCCATTGTTTAATTTACCCTGTCCCTCGCTGGAGCTATGGCAACAAATTCCGTTGGTGAATTAACTATGTCATTGTGTGCCGGCTCAATTGATTATGCTCTCGGAATGACAAACATTTTCTTTTTTTTCCAAGATAAGAAAGTAGTCAAAACCTTGAAGTGTTAATATACAAATCAGCACTTTCTTTAAATAGGAAAATAAAGATGGAGAAAATAAATCACTCAAATGTACTTTGATTCTAATAAACATTTTTATTCCTTCCAAGGAGTTATTCTAAGCACCACTGATAATGAATTTGTGCATTTTAACAATGTGGAATCTTCATAATTTCTGTTAAGGTAATGTCCCCTCAGATAACTCTGGGTATGTGAAAAAGAACTCTTTAAATATGCATGTGCTGAAGCCTTTCTGAGAAAAAGATTCTTTTAAAATCTAGCTATACCACTCTCTGCCTCCTATTCACCATGATATGATCTACTTTCCTCTGCCACACTGTCTAGCCATGATGTCCTGCCTCACCTCCAGCCCAAAGGAATGGAGCCCTCTGTCGACCTCTGAAACCGACCTCCCTGTATTGCTCAGGCTGGCCTTGAACTTGTGATTCTCCTACCACAGATTCCAGAGTAGTTTGGTTTACATGCCACCCAACCCAGCTTGGATATTCTTTTTTCAGTGCTGAGGACTTTGTGCATACTAGTTCCTTGTCTATAAAACCAACCTCCACAGCTCAACCCATAGAACACATATTCTATTTGATGAAATGAAGTGTTGCCTGGTTCTAGAGTTACAAAATAAAGCCAAATGAAGATGGTTAAAAAAAAATCTAGCTGCACCAAAGTGCTATGGGAACTTTGGTTGCTGACTGTTACCTCAGCTGAGAATGAAGACATCTACCTATCTAAATTCATCTTAGCTAAGTGAAGATTTCCTTGGCCTCATCCCAGTGGGAAAACTATTAGTAATTTTCTCCTATATTCTAATATCCAGGATAATAAAATATGCTCTGATCAGTTGATGGATACTTTTTAGGCTTTCTGTCTATCCATTCATCATGTGCCATCTTTGTCTAGGTGCCATGCCAGTTGCTAGGGTAGTTCTGTTAGCAGATATATTATGAGTTTCCTAGTGTGGTAGAACGTAGTGTGCCAACTTGGTAAGCTGGAATAACATTTCCCAGGCTCCCCTTCCCTTAAAGCTCTGTGTTAGTTGCATGTACTGAAGGGGAAAGCAGGAGTCCTTACTTCCCCAAGGTTTATGTAGTAAGGTGTGGTGACAAACAGAGGTCTAAGTTACACTGAGTCCCAGCTTGTCCTCATTCTTATTCTGTGTCCAGATTTTCTTTCCAGTTGCTGATCCTCTTGACCAATAGCAGCCATAGGCCCACCACTGGACAGTTAGCTGCAGGCTTAGAAGTAGGAGCAACTCTCCACAGGTCTCCCTACAGGTTTCCTCTTCCACTTGGGTAGCTGGATGCTGTGAGCTTCTAATGGTGGGTGGCTTCTCCTATCCTCCAACTCCCTTCTGGGCCTCCATTCCCCCACCCCTCTTTCCAGGACTAATTCCTATGATAAATCCCTTCTTCCACAGTTCATTGTGCTTCCATGTTGGAACTTGGACTGATACACATAGTCTTCCAAATAATACAAGGACTATTAGGAGATAATCCTTAAGCAGGGGCTGGGAGGGAGAGTAGAGAGAGCAATAGGAAGGAAACCTGATGGATCTTGAATTTAAAAACATGGAGTAGTCCAAGGAAATGGATGTTCTATTTGAATGAAATCTCTCCTCACAGTTCTCTATAGCTCTTCCCCATTTTCAGATATAAGCAGATACTTTTTTCCTTCTTCCCTCCTGTGGCTTTTCATCCTCATTCTTATCCCCTAGAGAGGTAGGATTGGCCTTTAGAGGTAAGCCACATACCAGGGTGGATCCTAGATAGTCAACTAAAAAGGCCTAACTCCTAGGTACATTATTTTCTCCAGAGTGATCTACTGGATCCATTCAAATGATAAACCAGCTCCACACAGCAAAGATAAATCAACTCAAATTAAGTTTCTCTGAAACTAACCGAAGCCTGGTTCAGTAATCAGGAAAAATCATCCACCTTTAAGTTGTCCTTCAGTGTCTATGGGGGATTGTTCCAGGACCTCCTCAGATTCCAAAATCTACAGATGCTCAAGTCCTTCAAGTAAAATGGTGTAGTATTTGCACATAACCTATGTACATTCTCCAATTAACTTTAAACCATCTCTAGATGACTTATAATTTCTAATACAATGTAAATGATATGTAAATAGTTGTTATACTGTATTGTTTAGGGAATAATGACAACTAAAATGTCTGTACATGTTGAGTACAGACACAAGCCTTGTAGGCATAATTACATTTTCCATCCACAGCTGGTTGAATCCATGAATGCAGAACAAGTGAATATAGGGAGCCAACTGTATTTGCATTGGTTTTCTCTTCTCAGTAATGGAAAACACTCTTGTGTCATCGAGGCCCAAAGTTTCAACAACAGAGGCTTGTTTTGAAATTGCCTCCTGTTGTCATCTCTTAGAATCACAGTATGTTTGATCATATTTCCATGTTTCCTGTCTCACATCCAAAAGAAGAATCCTGGCCAATCTATTCTCTTGGTTAATTCCTGGTTATAGTAGGTGATTTTTTTCCCTTGGGAGCATGAGAGAGGTGAGCAGATAGATTCTGATTAATTATGACTATAAAGAAAATGGAATGGGGGCAGAAAAATGCCAATTCATTCCTTTCTATAATGATTCAGAATGTCTCTATCTGGGCCTACATCTGACATTTGTGAGGTCAAAGCAAAAGTATAAATGGAGGCTGATATATCCTGGGTCTAGATATTTAAAACTTCAAAATCATGCTAACAGATTGTACATGTGTGTGTATGTGTATTCCATCTTCATAACTCAGCAAATATACCTTGAAATTGACTTAGGAGGGCAAGTGACTTGGAATTCCTTGCTGGAAAAGTAGGGAGGGGAGGAGACAGAACCCTTTATCTATCCTACACCACAGGATAGCACCAGCCTAGATAGCCAGGATTTTTGTTGTTGTTGTTCAATCCCTCTGCTAAAAGTCCCTGCTCAACAACCCCTTGTGCCTAGGGATGTGTGATTCTGCTGCAGTGAAGTGGTTTGTCCTCAAAAGTCTGATTATCTCTAAATATGTAAGCAATATGATTGTCCAAATCTTAAGTAGCTGAGAAATTTTGAACTGAGGGGAAATAATCCACCCCTTGAATAGTTCTTGGTACAATAGTAGTTGCTTTAAAATGATTATTAAAAATACATGAGTCCCTGCAATATTTTGTACATGCCCCTCATCATTTGCCATGCATTTGTTGGTTAACTTGGGTGTGGAAACCCTGTGATTGATGACTACATCCAGGGTTGCTTTGGATTGATGTAATCCTGAGATGAATCCAGGGAACAGATGAGGAGATGGTAGCCTGCTTGGTCCTAAAGAAAAGTGATTGCCTGTGATCATCACCCCTAATTCTTTGCTTTACCTGATGTATAATTAGCTATCAATAGTTCTGAATAAGGAATGTGAAGTATGGACTTTGCACTTCCAAAATCTGGACTAGAATCATAATCTATCCTCATGATGTCAACATATGTCCAAATTCAAGAGTAGAAGGTAATGGCTGGAGCTGGAGCTCAGTGGCAGAGCACTTGCCTAGCATGTGTGAGGCACTGGGTTTGATCCTTAGCACCACATAAAAATAAACAAATAAAATAAAGGCATTCTGTCTATTTATAACTACAATATTTTTAAGAGTAGAAGGTAAGTATATTTGCATACTACTGTTTCTGTTGAATTCATTGTGAATCTTGTGCTAAGCCAGGAACAAGGTGAAAATTGAAGACAACTTTTTTTCAATTTATTTTTTAATTAGAGCATTATAATCATACATAATATTTGGGTTCCTTTTGATAAATTTATATATACAAGGAATCTGATTTGGATCCCCATCCCCTGCTTTCTTCCCTTCTTCCTTCCCCTTTTCTCCCTTCCCCCTTTTCTCCCTTCCCCCTTTTCTCCCTCCTCTGCTGATCTTCCTTTCACTCCTTTACTTTTCATTTTTGATTGGTACTTTCTACATATACAAAAAGGTGAATTTTACTTTGGTACATTTATATACATATATAACATGATTTTGTTAGAGTCATTCCATATTTCTTTCCCTTTCCTTCACTCCATCCCTCTTGTTCTCCTACTTCTACTTCACTGATCTTCTCTCTATATTTATGAAAATGAAGATAATTGTGACAGTATCAGCTTTCATGGAATTATTAATTAGTATATGAATGCTACTAAGAAGAATAGTCCCCTGACTTAAATAATCAATTTTATAACCCTCAAGTCATCACTCTGTTTCCCTTTACCCTGCTTTGGTTTACTTCATAATACACACCATCAAGGCATATATTATGTTTATTGTTTTTTTTTTTATTTTCCAGCAGAATTGAAGCACAGAAACTTTGCTTCAATGATGACATCTCCTGTGCCTAGACCAGTTTCTTATATGTATTAAGTGCTGAATAAACATTTTTTAATGAACATAATTTGGTGTTGATATTATTTTCCTCTGGTACAATATGGCTTTAGGTGGATAGGAGAACAGGGCAAAGGAAAAGCAATCTGATTTGACAGTGTCAGTCATTTCTTCTCCTGAAAGAACTGGAGGTATATTAATAATGCTGAGGAATGGTGTTAGGTTCTGGAAAATCATTGATGCCAAAGAAAAACATAAATATTGAGAAATTGTACAGTGAAAAGACCTGTGAAATTTATTAACTTTCATTTTAGGGACACAGTAGTTTCAGTATAGCAACTAGGTAAAACAACTCAACTCCAAGCAAATGGATGTTTTCCAAGTTTGTTGATCCATTAGGCCATTAACAATATTTCTCTAAGCTGTTAGAGGGATAATCAAAGTAATTCAGAATTTTTTCCCCTTTCCTCACATAATAACAATTATTTTAATGGATCACTTAGGTTTTGCAGACATTTTTCACCATTAGAAAAGTTGTCTACTTAATGTGGGACTTATTTGGAGAAAAAAAATGGACATGATACATTTTGGGATTGCCTCCACATCTTTCTCATGGCTTTTTGCTATTTTTCAGTTAGCCCTTGTGTGATGCAAGGTTTCTGTGCTTGATCCAAGAGGCTGGCTCATATCTTTCTCCCCTTCCTCCCCTCTTCTCCATTCTCTGACTTGCCAAGGAAAAAGAGAGTCTTTAACTTTAATTGTAATTCCCGAAGTTGTTTTGTGGGAGAGGCTATCAATTAAAGAATTTCTAAGAATTTCTCTACCTCTGAATGTCCCTGTCTCCAGACAATGCAACTGCATCCATTTGTGATAATAAGAGGAACACACTCAGATGTCCTATGCCATCTATGAGGGACAGACCCTTACCAGATATCAAATCTGCATGTGCCTTGATCTTAGACTTCCCAGTCTCTGGTACTATGAGACATAAAATTCTGTTTATAAATTACTCAGTCTAAGGAATTTTGTCATAAGCAGCCCCAATTGACTGAGGAATCCCCAAATTAGTCTACAAATTTAATATAATCCCAGTCAAAATCCCTGCAAGTGTTTTGGGATAAATGGGCTTATTCCAAAAATTATATGAAAATGTAAAACCCTAGATTAGCCAAAATAATTTTGACAAGAAGAACAGGGTTGAAAACTCAGACTCTCTGATTTTAAAACTTATGTAAAGCTTCAGTAGACAGTGTGGTATTGCCATTAGTATAAACAGAGATAAGTTGAATAAAATAGAAAATCCATACATAGACTCATATGTGTATGTGGTGTTGTTATTTTCAACTAAAGTGTCAAAGTAATTCCAGGGTAAAAATATTGCCTTTTTGAAGAATGGTGCTATTAATAGCAGCAATATTCACATTAACCAAGAGCAACTGAAGTGTCTATTGATGGATGAATGGATAAACAATGTGGTATATACATTCAATGGAATATTATTCAACCTTAAAAAGGATAGAAAATTCTGACATATGCTACAACATGAATCAACCGTCAGAATATAAGGCTAACTGAAAAGATAAATACATAGGGTTCCTAGAATAATCACATTTATACATAGAAGGTAGACTGGTAATTGCCAGGGTTTGGGAAGAGGAGGAATGGGGAATTGTGGTTTAATGGGTATACAATTTCTGTTTTGTAAGAGGAAAAGAGTTCTGGAGATTGGTTGCATAACAATGTGAACTTACTTAATGCCATTGAACTTTGCACTTAAAATTGGTCATGAGGAGCCTGGCACAGTGATGCAGACCTGTAATCCCAGCAACTTGGGAGACTGAGGCAGAAACATTGCAAGTTCAAGGCCAACCTCAGCAATTTAGTGAGGACCTAAGCAACTTAGCAAGATCTGTCTCAAAATAAAATAAAAAATGGACATAATGGTAATTTTTAATGTATACTTTACCAGAACTAAATATAAAAATAAAATAGTGATGCAGGAACAATCTATATGCTCCTGCTTAAGGGGGCAGTCTCAGTGTGTGGTAATGTGCCTGCAAGGCTTTGCTGTTCCTGGAAGGGGTAGAGCAATGACTAGAAATTTCTAAGTACCACTTCAGGGGGCTGAAACAGGATGTTGTAAATATCCCTGCAAATTTTGCCTCAGACTTGAAGAGGGCCAAGATAAGTTAGGTAAATTTTGGGCTAATAAACCTCGTATTACCCACTTTTAGATGAATACTCCTTAAATGACTAACATGTGTATATGCAGGGCTGAGCAGGTCACAGAGTTTGAGGTAATAGAGGAGACAGATACAAAATGAAGGCAGAGATGCCAAGCTTTATCCTATAGTTAGTTACCCAAGGGGAATCTGCAGGCCTAAGTAAAGAGACACTGCTTTGGGCAAAGACAGCTTCTCTACACACCTGTTATAGGCAGAAGAAATATTTAAGTAATAATGGTCATGAATTTTTCAAATATTTTATCATTAATATAACAGTCACAAAACCACAGATCCAGGAATCTCCAACAATACCAAGCAAGATAAATACCCAACCCAACCAAACCAAAACAAAACAAAACAAAAATACACCTAGTAATGCCATATTCCAACTGAAGAAAATCAAAGACAAAGTGAAGATCTTGAAGGAAGCCCAGGGGTGGTGGGAGAAAAACTTTATAGAAGAACAAAAATAAGAATATTATTGGACTTGGGGCTGTGGTTGTGGCTCAGTGATAGGTAGAGCGCTTGCCTAGCATGTATGAGGCACTGGGTTTAATTCTCAGCACCACATAAAAATAAAATGAATAAAATAAAGGTCCATCAACATCTAAAAACTAATTTTAAAAAGAATTATAGTGGATTTATTAGAAACCATGCAAGCAAGAGAGTGCCAAGTGAAATCTCTAAAGTGTTGGAAAAAAACAAAACCCATCATCCTTGAGTTCTACATCCAGTGAAATTAAACTTCCAAAGGGAAGAAAGAATATGTGATTGAGAATGATCTGTAGAATTGAAGAAATACAAGATTCTTTTTACTTGAAATGAAAGCAATAAGTGGAAATCCTAATGTGATTCTTGGTAATGGTCAGAAATGCTTTTGACTTCATTTATTCTGATTTTGATAATATATATAGACCAGAAAACAAAAAAATATTGAGTGAAAAATTGTGTAAATTTTTTCATTCCCATTATCATTATTATGGATAAGTATTTTTATGCTTTTAAGGTTTATTTATTTATAATTTGTCATTTTGATTTTTATAACCTTTTGTGGAATTTTGAAATATTTATATAATAAAAATGTTATGTTAACTATGAAAGTTTTTCATTATTTCTAATGCTATTTAGATCCTGTCCATCTATTTGAGACCTTTAGTGATTGCTAATTTTTTTTCAATGTTTTAGGTAATTATCATGTTTGAGTGATTATCCTCCCTTAGGAAATTAAATGCTGTTTACAGTGAATTCATGGTTGTTTTCTTTTAAAATGCTGCTTTGAAATTTTCTCATTACATGCATGGTCTTAAAAAAATAATGCTGCTGAAGCACCAAAAAAAAAGTGAAGGAGGAATACAGACTTTCTTAGATAAAACCTGGGAGATTCATCATCAACAGACTTCCCCTGCAAGAAATGTTAAAAGCAGTTGTTCAAGCAGAAGGAAAATTAGATAGGTCAGAATTTGAGGTCTACATTTTAAAAAGCGCATTAGAGAAAGAATAACTGAAGGTAAAATTAACTCTATTACTATTTTTTGTTGCTCTAAAAGATAATTGTTTAAAGCAAAATAGTAACTACGTATTGGTTGATAATAGCATATGGAAAAGTGAAATGAATGGCAGCTGTGTAAATAGGGAAGGGTGGGAGGAATGGAGAGTATTCACTTAAAAGGTACCTGCACTACAGTGTTATTTGGCAGTGGACTTAGATTGTTTTTAAATGTATATTGTAAACCCTATGGCAAACACTAAAAAATTTAAAAAATATATATAAGTGATATGTCAAGAGAGGAGATAAAATGGAACCATATGAACTGTTCCACTGAAGCCAAAAAGAAGAAAAAAGAAAAAATCCACCAAATAGAAAACAGTTGCACATGGTCAAAAATCACACGAAAAGATCCTCAACATCATTAGTCATCAGAGAAGGGCAAGTTAATACTCACAATAAGACACTACTATATACCCTCTAAGATGAAAATTAAAATAAAAGCTGATTGCCTGGGGATGTACTTCAGTGGTAGAGTGGTCACCTAGCACTGGTGAGATCCTTAATCCTTAGTACTGCAAATAAACAAAGCAAACAAATAAAATATAATTTGACAGTTCTGCTGAGAAATCTATGAGGATTGCTGGTGGAAATGTAAAGTTTCAGAGTTTATTTTAAAACGAAACATACACTTATTATATGACTCAGCAATTTCAGTCTTATTTACCTAGGAGAACTGGAACCTGGTTTTCTGAAGACATGTGCACAAAATTATAGAAATGGAGAACAGGTTAAGCCTGATGCAGTAGCACACCCTGTTTTCACAGCAATTCAATAGGCTGAGGCAGGAGGATTGCAAGCTTGAGACCAGCCCTAGAAATTTAGGGAGACCATATCTCAAAATAAAAAATAAAAAGGGCTGTGGATGTGGCTTAGTAGTAAAGCATTCCTGGGTACAATACCTAGTACAAAAAAGGGGGGCGGATGGAAAATAGGTAAGTGGTTGTCAGTGGCTAAGGATAGGGATAAGAAACAAGAGGGAAGTAAGTAGGCCTGAATAAAGGCAACATGAGGAATCCTTAGTGATAAAAATGTCCTATATCTTGACTATTACCAACATAAATATCCTAGTTGTGATGCAATACTATAGTTGTGCAAGATGCAACCATTGGAAGACCCTGGGTAAAGAATATACATATTTGTGACCACACATTGTGTGACTGAATATTTATGTACCAGGTAAAGGATACATGGGGTTTTTCTGTATTATATCCTGGAACTGTATACAAATTTACAATTATCTAAAAATAACATTTTAAAATGTAAGATACGAAGTATACATATAAAATATAATTTGGACAAAAATGCTTAAGAATGGGCCCATTGTATAAAAAAGGTACATTTATAAAAGTAAGTTATCAAGTATAGCTTAACCATTGATTATTGATGCCAGTGGAGGAAAATGAAAGATCAATCAAGATAGAATGTTATTGTAGCTCTAAGGATAATTTATTCATGTCTCTGGAGGGCATCGGATTCACACATACAAGCATAACTTTTCAGCAGATTTACCTTACTAAGAACTTTTGACTGAGGGGTCATTCACCCCTCTCTCTCACTTGGCTCTTCCTGAACTATTAATGAGTGTTTGGGCAAATTTGTTTCACTGGTGAAATTATTTAATATGTAGTTAAAACTAATGGAAATGAAATATAAGTTGTCTTTGCTGTTGAAGGAACAGGGGATAATATGATAAAGCAACAAGTAATGACTGCTTGAATTAAATATAATTTTCAAATTTCCCAAACCCAAACCACAGAGATGCTGTCAGACTATGATTTCTTTATGAATGATGCTTAACAAGAAGAGTGGGATCTTTTGCATTATTTCTTGTAAAGCTAGTGCTGACCTGAAATAAAAACTTTTAGGTAACCCAGATAGCATTCAATTCACACAAAGCCACAATACCAAATCCTATAAGGTAGAGGTAGGAGATGAGCCCTCATTCCTCATGGGAAGAGGTGTGTCCAGGCAATTTTGACAATATATAATTTAATATGTCTGTCCAAGTTAGCCATCATGCTGAAAGTTTAGCAATGCCTCATCTAGACTACATGTTCTTAACTTTGGTTGCAAATTGAAACTCATCCTCAAAAATTCTCATTTAATAGGTCTGGGGAACTACTGGGCATTAGAACTTTAAAGAATTACTCAGATGATTCTAATTTACATCCAAGTGCTGAGAACCACTGCTTTATAGAACATTGGCTAGATATAAATCACAAAATCCTCATGCTGCCATCCTCTGCTGAAATTCACTATTGACCAATTTATATGATTCATACTTTAACAACAATTCTTCTAATAACTTTAATACCTCCTAGACGAGTTCTAGTTTTCTATTCCTATTAATTAAAAATGCTAGTTTAGAGGGTTCTGAAGTATATAGCAGGTTTTAGTACAACTACAATGCATGTTTATACTGTGAGTCATGCCTAAGTTGTCACAAAGGATCTGCCAGGTCAATAATTCATGTTAGATCACTTGAGAGCAGGGATCTAACATTGCTCTCTAGGAGGGAAGGACTAAAGACATTATGCACTAGTGGGTCTGAGGAAAGGATACAGATGTATTGATCTGGATGGCTAAAATTAGCTATATAAATGTGGGACTCAAAGATGGTTAATTCTCACTGAGTTCTTGGCTTAATTAATACTCTTTAGTTAAGATATACATGTAGATGTCTTTGTTTTTTATTGTTTTCTAATTAATTTATTTTCATGGCTGTCCTAAGAAAATGAAATTTTCTGTCCAGAAGCCACTAGGGCTGTGGGGGTTAGGATTCAAGTCATTCAAGAATATACTTTCTAGATTCAATGTTTTGTATTCTAGTCTCTAGGATTAAATATCAGAGGGTATAATATGCAGCACACATCTACATGACCAGGACACAGTAAATTGCTGCTGGTTTTTCTGGAATCAGGTAATAGGTAAATTATTACTAGCAGATATGAGATGGAATGGATATGAAGTGGAATAATTAATGGATAATTCTAGTAAGTCTTCTCACTTCTCTCAATTTTATAGATCTAGAAAACCACACCTTACAAAATGATTTTTTGTCTGAAAAGGATGAATGAATACAAATGTCAAAGTCATTTTTCAATGAATTAATACTGTGAGAGACAAGACAGAGATGTACTCATGAAGGTGAAGCCCCATAGGAAGGTTCCCTGGTTAGAGAGGATTGTGGTCTGGAAGTGCCAATTTCTCATTGTTGTAGGAAAGCCTTCTTAGGGTCACCTTTCTTGGTCTTCACAGTCTCCAGGGTCCTGTCCTTAGTGTTTTGGGTATTGACCAGATTCCTTTAGAGCACCCATATATGGTCTTTTAGGGACAGTTCTACTCGACACTTGAATTAAACTCATAACAGGTTATTTTATTTTTATTTTTTATACTGGAGATTGAATGCAGGGGTGCTTAACAACTGGGTGACATTTCCAGCCCTTTTTATTTTATATTTTGAGACAGGGTCTAGCTGAGTTGCTGAGAACCTTGCTAAGTTGCTGAGGCTGGCCTTGAACTTGCAATCCTCCTGTCTCAACCTCCTGAGCTGCTGGGATTACAGGTGTTCACCACTGTGCCCAGCCATAATAGACATTTTAACTAGAATAGGCACCTATTGATTGATTGTGGGGACCATCATGTTCTAAATGCTGAAACTGCAATATTTTTATCCACCCTTTGTTTATCATTCTTCTGCCCTAGTTTTAAGCTTTTGAAATACTAACCAGAAGATTTCTTGATGAGCCTGGCATGAGAATAAAGCAGATAAATAGAATGGTGTATCAGCCAGGGATATTATTTGCAAGCAACAGAAATTAACTTCTGGCTTATTTGAGAAAAGAGGAGGAAGAGAAGAGGAAGAGAGAGAGGAGAAGGAGTGTGTAGAGGAGGATGAAAAGAAGTTTGTGAGAGAATAGCAGATAGTTCACACAATCACTAAGCATCCAGAGGAACCAGGCTCAAGTGGACAGACACAAAGGGAGCCTCTAAGTTGAAATCATGGATAAAAATCACGTTTCTGAGGCACTTGACAAATAGCATCCTAACCATTTCTGCCATTGAAGGTGGCCTAGATGCTGGCTGACCTTTGCAGTGACTCTGAAGAGTTTGCTGCCCAGAAGGAAGCAAAAAACTGCTACTGCCAACACAAAGAATTTTCCTTATTTTTGTGCCAGTAGCTCCAAAATTAAAATCTCTTGTGGAAATGGCCAATAGACATGCTCATGCTGTAACTGGCAGGGTTGCTGGAACAAAAACATTTTCAATGTGTAGTTATAGTTAGGTTGGCTTCCCTCAAAACTTAGAATGTGGAAAATTCCCCAGACACAGGAAAGGGGCATTAGGTATTAGGTAGCTAAAACAATGACAGGTGTCCATCATGAATTAATTAAGGGGTTGTTATCAACATCAGGAAAACCTAATGTGTGTATTTATGTATTTATATCTATTTAGAGATCATATCTAAGGAACAAGTAGTTTGCTTTTCTTCCCCAGTGTCTCTTTCACTAGCGCAATGTTAGATCCATTTGATTTTCAGGAAGTTATCCTGTTTTACTTTACAGGTGATTATATAGAGTCCATTCTTAAGTCAAAGTTTCTCTTACATTGTGTTTTGATTCACTTAGTATCAGCCTCAGAATCATTGTTGTTTTAAGCAAATGACTTAAACAACCACCTTGAAGATTACACAGCATAGGTACCACATGACCACATGGATACAGGATGGCAAATACCATCCAGAGAGGTGTGTTTTGTCTATGAACAGTGGGATGCATCAAGGGTTGTGCTAGTGAGGGGGCCTACACACTGTCATTACACTTTTTTTTAATAGTCAAGTAAGGTAAGAAAAGGGAACTTGCAACTTAGGTGGAAGGGGAAATTGTTTGAGCTTGGGCACTGCTAGCTGTCCAGGGGAGCTGTATACATTTTCCTATCAATAGGACTCTTTGTGGGATGTTGAGAGCATATGTAGCCCCTGTCACTGCTTGCCTATTTCCAGCTGGTAGACAATTCTCTCACCATATCTATGTAAAGAACATCCTAGTTGTAATTTTGTGGATTGGTCTCTGTGTCCTCTATTCTGTACCACTGGTCTACCCACCTGTTTTGGTACCAGTACCATGCTGTTTTGTTACTATTGCTCTATAATATAGTTTGAAATCTGGTATGGCTATACCACCTGTTTCACTCTTCCTGCTTAGGATTACTTTAGCTATTCTGGGTCTTGTTTCTCCAGATGAATTTCATGATTGCTTTTTCTATTTCTGCGAGGAATGCCATTGGGATTTTGATTGGCATTGCATTAAACCTATAGACAAAGGTGCTAAAAGCATGCAATGGAGAAAGGATAGCATCTTCAACAAATGTTGCTGGGAAAATTAGAAATCCATATGCATCAAAATGAAATTGAATCTCTTTCTCTCACCATGCACAAAAGTTAACTCGAAATGGATAAAAGAACTAGGAATCAAACCAGAGACTCTGCATCTAATAGAAGAAAAAGTTGTCCCTAATCTCCATCTCATGGGATAGGGCTCCAAATTCCTTAATAGGACACCTATAGCATGAGAGTTAAAATCAGGAATCAACAAATGGGACATATTCAAACTAAAGTTTTTTTCTCAGCAAGAGAAATAATAAGTGAGGTAAATAGAGAGCCTACATCCTGGAAACAAAGTTTTACCCCTCACACTTCAGATAGAGTGCTAATCTCCAGAGTATACAAAGAACTCAAAAAGTTAAACAACAACAACAAAAAATAACCCAATCAACAAATGGGCCAAAGATCTAAACAGACACTTCACAGAGGAAGATATACAAGCAATCAACAAATACACGCAAAAAATGCTCACCATCTCTAGCTATCAGAGAAATGCAAATTAAACCACTCTAAGATACCATCTCACTCCAGTAAGAAAGGCAGCCATTATGAAGTCAAACAATAACAAGTGCTGGCAAGGATGTGGAGAAAAAGGTACACTCGTACATTGCTGGTGGGACTGCAAACTGGTGCAGCCAATTTGGAGAACAGTATGGAGATTCCTTGGAAAGCTAGGAATGGAACCACCATTTGACCCAGCTATTGCCCTTCTCGGACTGTACCCAAAAGACCTAAAAAGAGCATACTACAGGGACACAGCTACATCAATGTTCATAGCAGCACAATTCACAATAGCTAGACTGTGGAACCAACCCAGATGCCCTTCAACAGATGAATGGATTAAAAAATGTGGCATTTATACACAATGGAGTATTACTCTGCATTAAAAAATAACAAAATCATGGCATTTGCAGGGAAATGGATGGCACTAGAGCAAATTATGCTAAGCGAAATTAGCTAATCCCTAAAAAACAAATGCCCAATGTCTTCACTGATATAAGGGAGGTGACTCAAAACAGAGTAGGAAGGAAGAGCATGAGAAGAAGATTACCACGAAATAAGGAAAAGAGGAGGGAGGGAAAGGGAGGGAGAAGGGAAAATGCATGGAAGACAGAAGGAGACCCTCATGGGTTTACAAAATACATATACGATGGTGTGAGGGGGAAGGGAAGGGAAAAAAAAGAGATAAGTGTCACAGTAGTATGAGTAGACAATAGGGAAGGGAGAGGAGGGGAGGGAGGGGAGATAGGGAGGGCAGCAGAATACAACTGACACTAGGATTGCTGTATGTATACACATGGATGTATAACCAATGTGATTCTGCAGTTTGTACACGTGGAAAAATGAGAATTCATACCCTATTTGAATCAAATGTATGATATGTCAAGATCATTGTATTGTCTTGAACAACTAATAAAAAAATAAAAATTTTTAAAAAAGAATATCCTAGTTGAACTAAGAATCTTTGTATAGCCACAAAGCTGGTTTTGACAATACAAAGAAAATCAGACTTGAGGCCTAGACTCATACTAACAAACTCACGCAGATATTGATTGACACCAGAGTGCTAATTTATTAATTTACAATGAGAAATAAACCTGACAGAGTATAATCTGGTTGACTGTTTCTTTCCCTGCTTTTTTTTTTTTTGTTAGTAGGGATTGAACTCAGGGTGCTTAACCACTGAGCCACATCCCTAGTCCTTTCTGTTTTTTTTTATTTTGAGACTGGGTCTTGCTAAGTTGCTGAGGCTTGCTTTGAGCTTGCCATCCTCCTGCCTCAGCCTCCCAAGCCACTGGGGGATATGTGCCACCATGCCTGGCTTTTTGTTTCCCTCTGAAGAAAAAAATCTAGTTTACAAAAGAAAGATTGCTTGAGGAGTAGAAAATATTTGATTTGGGGGCTGAGGTTATGGTTCAGCAGTACAGCACTCATCTAGCATGTGGGAGGCCCTGGGTTCCATCTTCAGTACCAATGAAAATAAATCAAATAAAGGTATTGTGTCCAACTACAACTAAAAAATAAATATTTTAAAAAAAGAAAGAAAATATTTGATTTTGCTTACCATCTTATCCCTAGGGTCTTGAGTAGTGTCAGAAAGAGAACAGGCACTCAATAAACATTTGATGAATGAATGAGTGCTATGAAAGTTGTTCATAGGGTCTTAACTGCTACTGCCATTGAGATAGACACCCGTTCACCAGAAATAGAGAAGTTACACAATGTAAAAAATGGGTCAGTTTTGGTGTTAGACAAATAAGAGGCTAGATTCCCCCATCTGAAACTTACTTTACTGTTTCAATTAGTAAAGTAAGTAAAGTGAAAGTAAAATAAGTATAATTCATATAATTAGGTTTGATTATATATAAACCCCCCAAACAACTTCTTTGAATATGTTCAATGTTTAGTTCTCCATCATGGAAAAGACTGGAGGAGGGCAGCTCAGGGATGGTGTAACAGCTTCACAATGTTTATGGACTCACATTGTTACCACTCTATTCCAACATCTCAGTGTGTGACTTTCATTTTTACAGTTATATCATGACCCAAGATGGCTTCTGAGCTTCAGCCATCACATCTGCATTGCAAGAAGAAATACATGGAAAAGGCAAAATGGCAAAACAGAATCCCCTTTCAGACATGCCAGATTTCTTTAAATAGCCTTCCCTCAAATCCCCTCACAACACTACCACTTATATTTTGTGGTCCAGAAATCTGTCATATAGCTAAAACTTGTTGCAAAGAAGACTGGGAAATGTGGTCTTTTCATCCTTCTGCCAATGTGCCCAGTTGAAAATCCACATTCTATTACTAGAAAAAATGGGGAGAAATGCCTGTATGGATAAATAACTTGAAATTTCTTGAATAGAGATTTAATATAATAGTTAAAGCACCAACATGCTCCAAAAAATGATCATAACCAAATATATTCACTGAAAGAAATTTCTGCCAGCTGATACACTTAATTAGTTTAACTATCATATCCCTTTGATTATGTTGATACCAACACACTGACAAAGTGATAAGAATAGCTGTTTATTAAATGCTTTTTAGGTGTGGACTTCATGATGGCACTATACATGTATTATTTCAATTAAATTTCACAATAGCTTCTTAGGTAAGTATAAACATTTTATAAAAGAAGAGCCTGAGATCTCAATAATCAGCACAAGTTTAAACAGAAGTAGAATTCTAAGAGTCAACTCCCAAATCTGATTCTACATGATGCTTTAATCCTTCCAATATAATATTAAAGAGAACAAATTATAAACAATATTTTAAAATAATAATTCTACCATCTCAGAAGATACAGTCCATTTTGCATATCGCATTCACATAATTATTCAATATATTGTTGCAATTAAATGAGCATACATCATTTTGCCCTCTGCTGTTTTCACTTTATGAAATATCATAAACAATTTCCAGGTTTTGCATTTTCCTAATTACTTTCCTTTTGATATCACATCATTAATCTGCTGCTCTGGAGTGGACGTTTAGATCCCAAATTTTTGCTAACATAAATGGCACGCATTAACATCTTTGCATTTCTTTTCATCTTTATTATTTCTTACAAAACTTTTATATGTGAGTTGGGCATGGTGGTACATGCCTATAATCCCAGCTATGCAGAAGGCTGAGACAGGAGGATTGCAAATTGGAGGCCAGCCTGGGCAATTTAGAAAGACCTGGTTTCAAAAGAAAATAAAAAGGGCTGGGAATGTTGCTCAGTGGTAGAGTGCTTGCCTAGCATGCATAAGACTTGGATTCAATCCTCATTACTGAAAAAAATTTACATAGGGAAATAATGGCTTAAAATATATAACCATGCTTATTGTACTCACATTGCAATGTTATGTTCCAAAATATTGTACCAATTTACACTGCCACCTTTAACACAGGAGCAGTGCACACTTCACGTTACCAGCAGTGGATAGTGTTTATATAAAGAGCTATAGAGAGTTAAAAAGGCAAAATTATATTGTTATGCATGTATGAATATGTAACAAAAAAATCCCATTCCTATGTACAACTCTAATGCACAATAAAAAAAAAAGTAGAAACATATCAAGACCAGGCACATAAGAATTTTGAATGGGATTCAAAAATATTTTGTAGGTTATGTTATGGACTGAATATGTGTCAGAAGGAGAAACAGGGAGTAAAAATAGGTTTATTGGGTATTAAGTAATGTTACTAATCATTATTTAAACAAAATGGTCATCACACGAAGAAGAGGTCTACAAGCATGTGGGCAAAAGTGTAGAGAAAATATTACCAATGTACAGTAAGCATTATTCAATAAAATATACCTATTTGGAAAAAGAAAAAAATGAGATGCTTACATTGCATGTATTGTACCATACACAAGAATCTAATGCCCTTTTGTCTTTCAAAACATTAACATTTTGGAGGAGTCCAGGCAAGATGCTTTGTAAGTCATCCTGCACTGTGTATCTATAAGTGGTCCTATACTTTGAAAAAGTCTGATTGTTTCTTCATGTTTAGATTCAGGCTAGTGTGTGTTGTATTTGCAAGAAGAGCATATAGGCGATGTTGTTCTTTTCTCAAGTGCATCACATCAGGTCAAATGTGATGAGGTTAGACTGCCACTTATTAGTGATGCTTCTTTTGGTCATTTGGTTAAGATGATGCATATACTTTTTTTTTTTCTTTTGTACCAGGGATTGAACCCAAGGGTGTTTAACCACAGAGCCACATCAAAGCCCTTTCCATGTTTTTTTTTTAATTTATTATTAATTTTGAGATAGAGTCTCACTAAGTTGTTCAGGGCCTTGCTAAGTTGCTGAGGGTCGCTTTGAACTCATGATTCTCCAGCCTCAGTTTCCCAAGTTGCTGGGATTACAGGCGTGAGCCACTGCTCTGAGCGGTGCATATACCTTTAAGTTAGGACACACACACACACACACACACACACACACACACACACAGTGTTCACATTCCTTGAGGCAAAGGATCAGACAAAACTCAGAGTGCGCACCAGGAGGCAGTCGTTTTCCGGGTTTGGGGGAGGGGGACCAGGGGGCCAGCCCTACCACGCCCACCTTCCTGCCCGCCCGCGCCTCTTTGCTTAGAAAATCATTTCTCAGAACCAGAGAGCCCCTACTCCCACGAGCCCAAATCTTTTCCCAGTAGCTTGCGTGCGCCTGCGCAGATCCTCTGCCAAGCTCCTTTACAGACCTGACCGCTTCTTTCTCCAGCTCTCTTCCGGTCTCTTCTCAGCTCAAGTTTTTCCCTGAGGGGTCATCACAGGGCGCCAAATGCGCGCCCGCGGGAAGGCCCGGGGGGCGGGGCGCGGTGCTGTGCGGCACGTCAGTGGCCTTCCTGGCGGAAGTCCACAGCCTCCCAAGCCTCTGTTTGGCTTTCAGGCTGGCGCCTATCTCGGCCCCCGCGCCAGTTTCGGGCTGGTTGGCGCGGAATCTGGAGACTGCGGGACTATAGCGCCTGTGCACGGTGACGACTGCGAACTGGGGGCAAGCGGTGAGGGACGACTCCGCACTCAGAGCACTGGTTGGGTGTGTGGGGACAGCAGCGTGATTGCGTGTGGTGGTGGTGGTGGTGGTGGTGGTGGGGTCTTTGCTTTATTTTTTCCGAAGGAGGCGTGCGCCGGGTTCGCTGTGCGGGTCTGCTTTGGCTCAGACCTTGTGGTTCAGGGCGGGGGGCCTTTCGGGTTCAGAACCAGCATTCTAGTAGGGCGGCTTGCAAATCCGAGCCACCCTTTGCAGGGTTTTCTGTTTGGGAGACTGTCACATCTCTGTCAGCAAGTGACCCCTTTTAAAAATTCCTTTGGTAAGTCATACCCACGTGTGGGAACAACTTCAGCGAGACTGGGGTCGGTGGGGCACTGGCCTGATCGAGGGTATTTCACTTCTCCCACCCGCTTGAGGACTACGACAGAAGATATTTGCCCCTCCCTTGCTAGAAACTCCCAGAAAATTGTTACACTTTCTAACTAGGCAGGAGAGAAAGCTGCAAGTGCTGACACCATATACAAATGCGTTTTGTCTTTTTAGTAATGGATTTCTATTTTATGCAGTAACACTTTTTCTTTCAAATTATTCTATGGAAAGTTCTTCAAGTGCTGCTATTTTTTAGCGTTCAAATCTAATCATTTTGGCGAAGTTCCTAAAAAATACATCAATTCAGCATTTCGGGTACATTGTATATCACTCAGTTTGTCAGTGATAATCTTTTACTTCCAAAAATAGAATACAAAAATGCAAATAGATTCGTCTGATTTCTGATTTTTGAACAGTGTTCAACTAAAATGTGACTTAACTTCCGTGAACTTCTAACATAAAATCAGATGCTTCACTTTTTTAGCCCAAGCATCTCCTGTCACTCAAATACATCACCATTAATGAGAACTTGCTTCCTAATCAGCTTCCTTTGCATTCAGCTAGTTGTAAATCACAGATTTCAATTTGTTCTTTAGCCTTTCGTTTTTTAAGACAATTTATTTTGGAGAGTCGACTAGCCTGGATTACAAATGGGATATGGGATGTGAGTATCTGAACAGTCTTTGCAGCCTTCTATCAGTGATTTGCCACTAAGCCCTTTCTTCACCCTAAAAACTGTATGCCATCCATGAACATCAAGAAATCACTCTCTGGAGGATACTGTGCAATCTTGAGACCCCTCTTAAGTCATGATGTTGATTAAGTACTTGCTGAGAACTTGTGACTGGAATTTTTCCTTTAGAGCAGACTGAAAGATTGTTACCTGAAAGACTTCTTTTGCAAGCTAGTGTCTTGGCCTGCTTTTGGGGAGGATGGAGGTACTCCAGATAGTAATTTTAAAACAAATATTTAAGTCTTTGAAAATGGATTTTTTTCATGCTTATTCCTTTATTTACTAGTTACTTACATGAAGCATTAGAGACATGTTCCAAAAAGGGAAATCTGGATTTTGTTTCTTTTAAATGTTAGTAGGTGGAGCACCTTGACAATAGCAGTGAAAAGTTGAAATATCTATAACTATTTTTATGGATGAAAAGAGATCAAGGGGAGTTTAGTGATCAAAAAAGTGGGTATAATGGTTCATTTGTAAATATTTATTATGTACATACCAGGCATAGGTATTCTGCCAGGCTCTGATGATGGGTAGACTAGGCATGGTTTTTGTCCTCATGAGTTGAGATGAATTTCCAGTTATATGCAGTGCTGTGATGAATCTTCCCTGATGAAACTGCTTTGCTTTATTTTTGCTCTCTGAAACCAGACTATGTATGTGGGAGTATATGTATGTGTATTTGACTGCCCTGCATCTACACAAAGAGAAACAAATATAAACATTAAATTAGTTTATGTTGCTAAGTACAAATGAAGATAGCCATCCTCATGTAATCCTTGCAGCTTTATGAAGTAGACAGATGTGGTTTATTTCCATTTCACAGGACCCTCAGGTTCTGCATTAGTCAGAGAGCTTTGGTATAAGCTGAAGGAACCAACTCTAGCTAATTTAAACTGAAAAGGAATTTATTAGAATTCCATAGCATTTGCACAAATCCTGAAGGACTGGAAATCTGGTCTGCAGGTTGCTTAGCCAGAAACAGTGATTAAAATTGTGCCACAAAACTGGGCCACTGAGGAGGTCATTACCAACCATGACTAAATACTTGATGCTAGATCTTGTACCTTGGGACATTGCTGGCACTGTTGCTTCACATTCTCAATCTTCCTGCAACTCTTACTACTTCTAGAATCTTCCTTAAGTCCATATATCTCTTATTGGGACATTAGCCACTGGGCAGGTTTTTCTAATCATTAGAGCCTATTTTAATGCCCTAGCTCCAGCTGCAAGAGTGTTTGGGAAAGGGAACTTTCAGCTTGTATAGGCATAGGCTCTGTGAACCCATGGGACTTAAAGTGTGTGTGTGTGTGTGGCGTGGGGGGGGGGTTCCACAGATTGTTTCAGATGCTGGGCAGCTTCAAATAAAACAGCTGTCCACTGCTGAACTGGTTAACTTGTAGTCTCATATTACCTACTAAATGGCAGAGCTGGGATGTGCTACATCTTAATTTCTCATTTGTACTGCTCACTTTACACTCATGTCAAACTTACCTTCTGCACTGATTTTCTCTTGATTCCTGAGTACACTTTGGATTTGAATACCTTTGTAGTTTGTCTCACACCTCTTCCTCTGTTTGTTCCACTTTTTACCCTGTTCTGTGCTGGTGAAATTCCTTCTAGGCTTGTATTGGAGACCTCCCCTATGAAAACTGACCTGATTTCTCACGGAAAATTAATGGTTCTCTTCTCTACATTTCCTGTCTGCTGTTCTTACCTCTTCTATGGCACTATATTTGTATTATGATGGTAGTCTCAGGGTCTTTTGCTTTACTTGACTGTGAACCTCTTGAGGCTACATGCAGCTCTGTCTTATTTGTAATTGTACCACAAACCCTGTGTAGTGGAGCAGTGTTTCCTGTGGAGTAAGTCCATTTGAAGACCTTTAGATTTTGTCAGATGTCAAGGGAGTCTTAAAGGGAATATACAGCGGCTAGCTTTTCACTCTTATTGATTGTGTTTAATAATCTCTGAAACCTTTTCATGTAAGCCTACTCAAAAATTTTAAATCATTTGAATTATACCCAAGATTTTGTGACTATCATCATTAAGTACCCACATTACTTAATTTTTACTTAATGCCTTTCCAAAAATGGATTTAAAAGTCAAATGTGAAAGTCAAACAATAGGCTAAGATGTTATAGAGATTCCATTTACAGGAAGCTAAAAAATAAGATTCTCTAATTATACTTGACCTTTAAGATATAATTTTCAACAGTTTATTGCCAGTATTTGGTACATGTTCTTTAGATTGTTTCTTATACTTCAAACAGTCAAACAACTTAGTGTTGTTATGAATATGCCATTAGGGTTGGAGCTTTTAAGATGCCTCTTTATCAATACATCTCCCTTTTTGTGCCTACTCATTTTAATAAATTAGCATGGAATATAGTAGATGGCTGCTGAGCCCAAACTTATGGCTGGCAGGCAGCACTGTCATCTTGATTTGATTATTCATCAGCTGGTATCTGTGGATGAATTCATTTCAGTATGTGTGTGGGGTGGTCAGTTTGTAATGACCAAAAGCATGAAGAGTTAAAAAGTTGAATGAGTGAATGCTGAGGCCCTCTGGTATTTCAATCAGTTTTGACAAAATATATTTTAACCTTGGTAATGTGTTATTATTAACCTGTAATATCATGGTCCACTGAGGTCTTGAAGTCAGTGATAGAATTAATAAGATGGTTCCTTAGAACCATCTTTGTTTTTGTTGTTGTTTTGTTGTCCTCTAATCCTGTCATGATCTTTCAATACCACTATGAACTTTTTTTTTAAATATTTTTTTTTAGTTGTCAATGGCTCTTTATTTATATGTGGAGCTGAGAATCAACCCTGTACCTGACACATGCTAGGCAAGTGCTTTACCACTGAGCCATGACCTCAGCTCACCACTATGAACTTTAAAATTCCACTTTTTTTTTTTGGTTTTAGATGGACACTTTATTTATTTTTTATGTGGTGCTGAGGATCAAACCCAGTGCTTCACACGTGCTAGGCAAGTGCTCTACCACTGAGCTACAGCCCCAGCCCAAGAATAATTCCACTTTTAATGTTTTTACTTTTGCATCTTTATATAGTATCATCTTGTATTAGAATTATGGTACCATCTTTGTTAAATACCCCCAGTCTCTAATGTATTTCTCTTTGAAATTCCAGGTACTTTACCTGAACTTCTATTAGGGCATGTGTTCTACATATTCTTTAAGATCCAATTGCTACTTATCTCCTACATTAGATTGTAGGTAAGGTAAACACAAAGACCATATTTTTTGATCTTTTAGTCCATCATAGCACCTAGTATTTTGCAAAGAACAGATCCTTCTTAAAGACTTTCAAATGTTGATTAATAGGAAGCAAAATGAATTGTTCTTTTATGACCTACTGGATTATTTGTGGCCTGTCATTTCCAATGGAAAGGCTGTAGACTTGCTAACAGCTAATATTTCTGTAGGGTATCAGTTGGCTTTGAGACTTTCCTTTTTTTTTCCTGGAAAAAATTAACATTGGCTTCAGTTGTAACAGGATCTTAGAGAAGATTTTTGAAGAACTACAGGATCTGCATATTTGGCCATGAGCTTTGTGAATTATTTTACATTATAATATTTAATTTAATATTACATATAATAAAATTGCATATTATTGTTGACTAGAAGTGTTCTTCATTTTTTGGGGGGGGGTACTGGGGATTGAACTCAGGGGCACTTTACCACTGAGCTACATCCCCCAGCCCTTTTTATTTTGAGACAGAGTCTCATGAAGTTGCTTAGAGCCTTACTAAGTTGCTGAGGCTGGCCTTGAGCTTGCAATTCTTCTGTCTCAGCCTCTCTAGTCACTGGGATTACAGGCATGCACCACCATGCCTGGCTGTGATTTTGTAACATCTCCTATACCTTTCTGTTTTTATCACCTGTGTCAGATTCAGGAAGTTTTGTAACTTCTCGGGCTCGTCGAGAAAAAAAGTCAAAGAAAGGTCGCCAAGAAGCTCTAGAAAGACTGAAAAAGGCTAAAGCCGGTGAGAAGTATAAATAAGAAGTAAGTAACCATTTTTCTTCCTGTACTTTATCTAATTTATAGCCTGCTGGTAGTGTGTGTCACCTCTGTAACTGTATTAGTCATCTTTTTGTCCCAGTGACCAAAAGACCTGACAGGAACAACATAGAGGAGGAAAAGTTTGCTTTGGCTCTCTGTTTCAGAGATTGAATTCATAGTTGGCCAATTCCATAGCTCTTGGGCTATGGAGAGAGGCAGAACATTGTGGCATAAAGGCATGGCAGAGAAAAAGCAGCTCAGAATATGGCAATGGGGGGAAGGAGGGAGAGAGAGAGAGAGAGAGAGAGAGTGAGAGAGAGAGAGAGAGAGATTGATTGATTGATTTCTGCTCACCAAGGACAAAATATAAACCCCAAAGGCACACCCCAGTGACCTACCTCCTATAGCCACACCTTATCTGCCTATAGTTAATGCCCAGTCAATCGATCCACCGATCAGGTTAAGGCTTTTATAACCTAATCATTTCACCTCTGAACATTCTTGCATTGTCTCACACATGAGCTTTTGGGGCATACCGTATACCTAAACTGTAACCTGCTTGAAATAATACTTTCCCAGAATAGCTTCAGTTGAGGACTGAATACAAGTCATTAGTAACAAAGCAAAACTACAAAACACCCTTTGACTCTTATAAAGTTGTTTTAGGGTTTACAAAGTGTTTTCACACATATTTGAGCCACCAAAGAAGAAATCACATGGATTTAGAAATATTTGTGTATTTCTAAATACTAATTTAATTTAATAGTAATTATGAGGTAGATTTATAGATTATGGAGAGTACTCATTCCTTAAAAGTTCCTGTAAGGCACTTTACAGATGAGTTTAAAATTCCAAAATTAAAGTAGCTATATCTATACTTTCCTTATTTGGTGTGCTGTGTCTCTGCTAGGTCCCTTGGCTTCGCTGGGGGAACTGAGCGGTGCTTTAACTTTAAAGTCTTTAGCAGCCTAGTTAAGTACCTTCTCCTTGGACAGTATTGTTTTAATTTGCAAGGGAATGGAGACTTGGACCTTACTTCTGCAATGTCCTGCTTGTAAGATTGAATGTAATACACTTTTGGTGGTTTTCCTCTGCTCATTATTTTTGCCCTGTATGCAAAAAGTAAAGTGATTACCATCTATATATCATGGTTTAGCTTTACCTTCAGCACTCTTTCTGAGTATCTTAACTGCCAAGGCTAGAAAGTGATTAATGCTAGAAAATAATAATACCTAACTTTATTTTTCAGCTGACACTATTATAAGTGATTTTACTAATATATTTATTCATTTAATCCATCTAGTAACCATATATAAATTAGATACTATGACTAACAACAGTTTGAGGTGAGGGCACAGAAATTCAGTGAGATCACATGGCAGATCCTTTATTTAGACCCAGGCAGTCTGGGTTTGGAATATGCACATTTCACTATGGCCTTTACTGTACTGGGCAATTAAGCAAATAGAAGAGGATTTTTTGCCATGTGGCTGGCACCATTTGTTCAGTTAAGGGAGGCAATCAGATAATAAAATGTTGCTAAAAGAATTAGAGTGAAGCAAAAGTAAAGCATTTTTAATGTAGGTTTTGTGGGGCATTTCTGATGTTGGCACAATTTGGCTGATTTCTCTTTAAACACTGTGATATTAATTGTATGGCTCCCCAGCACTAATAAATAAAGAGTCAGGGCCTGGGATTGTGGCTCAGTGGTAGAGCGCTTGCTTAGTGCGTGTGGGGCCCTGGGTTTGACCCTTAGCACCACTTATAAAATAAATAAATAATAAATAAAACAAAGGTATTGTGTCCACTGCAACTAAAAAATATTGAAAAAATAAAGAGTCAAAAGAACTTTTTATTCAAAATGATTTTTTTAAATATTTATTTTTTAGTTGTAGGTGGACACAATATCTTTATTTTATTTTTATGTGGTGCTGAGGATCAAACCCAGTGCTCCACACATGCCAGGAGAGTGCTATACCTCTGAGCCACACCCCAGCCCCCAAAATGATTTTTAAAAATAGTTTTCTTAGCCAGGTGCAGTGGTGCATGCCTATAATCCCAGCAACTTGGGAGGTTGAGGCAGGAGGATCACAAGGTAGAGGCCAGCCTAAGCAACTTAGTGAGACACTATCTCAAAAAATAAAAAAGGCTGGGGCTGGGGCTCAGTGGCAGAGCACTTGCCTAGCATGTGTGAGGCACTAGATTTGATCCTTAGCACTGCATACAAAAATAAAATAAAGTCATGCTGTCCATCTACAACCAAAAAGAAAAACAAAAAGGACTGGGGATTTAGCTCAATGGTAAAGCACCCGTGAATTCAATCCTCAGTATCAAAAAGAGAAAGTTTTCTAGGATCTTCTTAATATTATATAAATCAACTGGGCACAGTGGCACCTGCCTATGGTCTCAATGGCTCAGGAGGCTGAGGTAGGAGGATCACAAATTCAAGGCCAACCTCAGAAACTTAGCAAGACTCTATCTCAATATAAAAAGTAAAAGGGTTTGGGGATGTAGCTCAGTGGTAAAGTGCCCCTGGGTTCAATCCCCAGTACCATCCCCTCAAAAATAGTATATAAATCAGTTGGACGTGATGGCACATGCCTATAATCCCAGTGGCTTGGGAGGCTGAGGCAGTAGGATCACGAGTTCAAAGCCAGCCTCAATAATGGCAAGGTGCAAATCAATCCAGTGAGACCCTGTCTCTAAATAAAATATAAAAAATGGTTGGGGATATGGCTCAGTGGTCAAGTGCCCCTGAGTTCAATCCCCGGTACCCCCCCAAATAGCTTATAAATCAATTATTTAAATAAAAAACAACAGTATCCCTTCAACCAACAATAATAATTATGCCAGCCTCCCCTCCCAAAAAAGAAAATTGGTTAATATGATAATATTAATTGGACTAGTTTACATTTGGCTTGTTAATAAGTTTGGTAGAGTAGGTCGTTTTTTATCAAATGGTAAAAGGCCAAATCAGTACCTGCCAGTGATCCCTAGAGAGTAAGTTAAAAAAGAGGTGAAACAAAGCCTAGTCCTGTAATCATTATATGCTTTATAGGTGTGGCAGAAATCAGTCAGCTCTGTTCATCAAGCTCTCAAATCTCTGTGTCCCAGGTTTTTCCTAGAGTCTTAGCTCTTCAGGTAGAGTTAGTCATCTCCCCTGATATCCTATTTGAAAAATGCAGAACTCTTGAGAGAAGGCGGATATTTTTCATGAGATATCTATGAAATCTTCCTAACCAGCTCACCAGATTCTCATTTGGGGTGTATGTGGCCTATTACCATGGGCAGTGGCAGCAATGGTGCACTTCTGTTATTTTGTGCAGAGGTATTCTACTTTAGTTGTACCAGTAGCTCATGGTACTATGACCCTTTGACAGGCAGCTAGTGTGGCTACTTTCTCTGGACTTGCCTTTCAAACAGCTCAGCATATAAATCCCTGTGCAGTTTCAAAACCTGAGAGTGGTGGAGGATCAGTGGTGAAGCAAAGAGCGAACACTCAAAAGCCTTTTCTTGTTGGCTTATAGAAGAATATGCTTGTTTTGCCAAATTTTTGTAGGGGGCTGGATGAGGGAGATTTTCCTTTTGCATTTTATTTAGTCAAACAGGCATTAAAATTGTTGTCTATTTGTAGAACATCCATCAGTAATGGAGAAAGAGGTGGTATGCCTTACAGGTTTGCTAAGTATAGGAGCAACCAGTCTAGAAATTACAAGTGAATAATCCCCAAAGCAGCTAATGAAGAATTGGCTATAATTCAGTTTGTTTTTTATGAAGTAGATGAGTAATTGATGGTGTGACAAGTATATTATGCTAATGGAATCATTTAATATCTTATGTTAACACCCACCTAAAAGGAATACTAAGTTAATTGATGTCTATTTAAGGAAAACCCTGTAGTGGTATTGAATGTCAGAACTCATGATTTGGTTGCAGCTTCTCCATCAGGCTGCCATTCCAGTTTCAATTTGACAATTTTTTTTTCATAAGAATTGTTTAACACTTTCACTCCATTTGAAGCTTTTTCTCAAACTTGTATAATGGCAGATCGAGGACTTCACAAGTGTTTATGAAGAAGTTGATGAAGATCAGTATTCGAAGCTGGTTCAGGCACGGAAGGATAATGACTGGATTGTGGATGATGGTATGTAGGAGGAAATTACCTGCCAGGCACTGTGTTAGTTGCTTTTTGTAGGTTTTCATGTGGAGTTTCTACTTTGCCTGGGTGGAGGGAAGGCATTGTTAGAATCATACCTTTGGTTTGGATCATTTTTAGTTATTTGAGGATGAGGAAGCAGAACAATAAGAAGTTGATTTGGCAACATTTTGGAGAATCAAGGCACATACCTCAAGATATAGTAAAAATCATCCAGGAAACAACTCTGTGGGAATTGTGAAGATGCATGAGACCCTGCATTCAACCCCCAACACCAAAGTGGGGAAGGGTGAATTGGGAGGAGGGTGAATTGGAGTGAATTGTTTCTGTGGGGCCAAAACACAGCATCTGAATTAAGGGACAGAGGTTGAGGTTCTCTTTTCTCCTTTGCAACTGTGTGACTGTGGCCAAGTTACTTAATGCCATTGAGCCACAAGTTTTTATTCTATAAATGGAGATAAGAAAACTATCTCCCTGATTGCTGCAAGGAGCAGGTGAAGTTTTAGGTATGAGAGGTAATATGAGCAATGGAAAGTACTGTAAAAGCTGGTTCTTTTCTACTGTTCTTCTGTCCCTTGTATAAAGCTTCCTGCTTATATGATTGCTGACCACAGGAAGGAGATATAGACTGTGTCTGTGATTATGTTTCTATTTCTGTAATAGAGCTCAGCTATGTTCTAATTTTCCCATGTAGACTAGGGTTTTTAAAAAATTCTTCTGGTAGAGTAAAATACCTGTGAAGCAAGCTTTTGTAGCTAAGTTTTTGATCCTATGGGACCAGATCATTTCCCTGTTTCACCTAGCTAGGTATAGTATATATTTGGTTTTGATGCCACATCTGCTGTGTGGATGACCTGCATTGTCTGAGACCTGTTTGAATAGGATTCTGCTGTACTTATAAATGGAACAGACTAGGAGAACATCTGAGTGGGTACAAAAGTATTCTTTTTGCCAAGGCTAAAATATTGTTGATGACTTGTGAAAACTTGATCCCAATATTAAATTTTGTTCCTGCAGATGGTATTGGTTATGTGGAAGACAGCCGAGAGATTTTTGATGATGATCTTGAAGATAATGCTCTTGAAACCAGTGAGAAAGGTACCTACAAGAGAATGTCATTTTGAGATTTGAAGAATTGTCTAAACTTTTAAGATGACTTGGTATTCTGAAACAGTCTCCTTTTGAGGGAGAAGAACCTACACAATTATTTTTAGATAGAGTATATGTTCTGACAGTGAGAGAATCACAGTTGTGTAGAAAATTAAATATAAGAAACAAAAACAGTACCAGAAAGTATGAAATTTTTAGTCCTATGGTCAGTTTAGAGTTGTTGATATTGAGGACTGCCATAGTAAGTGATGTGTTTTAATTCCTACTGAAATGATGAACTCAGAATTTTAGCTCTTCAGTAATTGTACAGTACAATAATAAAGTTTAATACTAGTGTAATCAGCTTGCTTTGTTTAATTGAAATTTAAAATGATATGAATGAATGTGTTAAATTTTCTTAACTGTACAATCTTGGCATTTTTTTCAGGTAAACAAGCCAGATTTAGTTCTGTAAAATGAGAATGGGAAATACTCCTTGGTTTTGTTTTTTTTTTTTTTGGTTTAGTTTGTTAATTGGTCTTCTACCACCAAGTGATAGATAAGTGGTCAGCAAACTGTGGCTTAATTTTTTTGGAAAAAAAACCACTTCATTGAGATATAACTCACATGCTGTGTAATTCACTCATTTAAAGTATAAAATTCATCACAGAATTGTGCAGCTATAACCATAGGTTATTTTAGAACATTCTCCATTAACAGCCCCCCCCCATATCATCAAATCATATCTGTTTTTATACAGCCATTGAGCTAAGGAAAGGTTTTTATGTTTCCAAAGTGCGTCGTGTGTGTGTTTGGTGCTGGAGATTGAACCCAGGGCCTTGTGCATGGGAGGCAAACACTCTACTAACTGAACTATATCCCCAGCCCCCAAAGTGTGTTTTTTGAAAAAACGATAAATATAAAGAATACATAATCATGTTACAGAATCCTATTTGGCCACAAAGCCTTACGTCTCTGCTATCATGCTCTTACAGAGGGAGTGGACTCTCATTTGCACATTAATGTTTTGCAACATTTGTTTCCTCTCCCCTTTCCAACCACTGACACAGACTAATTGTTGGTGAAATTTTTGAACTTCAGAAGTCCCTTTCTAAGAATAAAGGCTCTCATCTGCTTAACCACAGTAATATTATCATTTATCATTGTCTATAGTAATATGTGTCCAGTTTGCTGAGTCTTTTGCAGCCTTTTTTTTTTTTTTTTTGCAGTATTGGAAATTGACCCTGGGCTTGCTTCGCATACACAAGGCCCTGAATTCATGCCCTCTGTAAAGAGCATTCCATTCCCTTAGTGTTGATAATAAATTTGATCTCCTGGTTAAGATGATATGTCAGATTCCTTCTAAAGCTACCTTTCCCCCTTTATGATTAACGCAAATAAGTGGTGATAATTTGAGACCATGTGTATATCCCATTTTCCCATGAATTTTCACCCAGTGCTTTCAGCATCTGTTGATGATTCTCTCCTTTTAAATTTTTTCTATTATTTTTGAGATAGAGTCTTGCTACGTTGCCCAGGCTGGCCTTGAACTTCTAGGGTCAGGTGATCTTCGTGCTTAAGCCTCCTTAGTGGCTGGGTCTACAGGTGCATGCCACTGCACTCAGCTTCTTTCCTTTTTAAAATTATCAATTCAAACTCATGGGTTTCTAGAAAATTTACTGTTATAATTCAGTGCTACCATTTCTCCTTTCGGTGTTCAAATTATCCCAGATTTAGCTGGTAGGAGTGAAACCCCTTTTAGTTGGTGCCTGCATCCTTTTGATGTGATCCAATCAGTCTGAGCATTTCCTATCTATCAGGGCTGAGAAGATGTTCAAAGTTTACCTTGTACTCCTCCTGTACCAGACTTGGAATCAACTGTTTCTAGCCACTATCTGGTTCCTTTCATGGGGAATATTATTCAGATCTGGGAGAAGGATGTGTTTATTGCTCTTGGGGTATGATGGTTTCTAGCTTCTAGGCCCTTTTGGTGAACAGAACTAGGAAATTATGTATGTTTTGAATTCATACTGATAAATTTTATCCAAGTCCAATACTACTGAATTCATCTTCTCAATTCATATTTTTACACTTTCAATGAAAATCCTTGTTTTCTGAAATATACACAGTTGATTTAGAATTACTAAACCAACAACCTTTCTGTTTATTTTAAGGTACATTTTTTTTAGTTATAGGTGGACACAATATATTTTATTTTGAGGATCGAACGCAGTGCCTTATGCATGCTAGGCAAGCACTCTACCTCTGAGCCACAACCCCAGCCCTCTATTAACAACCTTTCTAAGTAAAGTTTATGATTTCTTTGCAATTTTACTTGTTCTTGGTGTATATCCCTCTAAAGATTTATTGTGAGAGTTTATAGGTTCATTTGTTTTTGTATTCAAATTTTTAAAAGTCTTTAACTTTTTACAATATTATAAAATAACTATATAATGTCAAAATCAAAATGATATCAAGAGATATATGCAGAAAAGTCTTGCTCTTATTCCTATGCCTTCTGACTTATTTCTACCCATCTCTATAAATAACCATTTTAATTAATTTCTGGTTTATCTTTCCTTTATTCACAGTTATTAAAAAAAACATATGTTTGGTTTTCCCTCAGAGGGGATGTTATTTATTCATTCATCCATCCATTAGAGTATGAATGGACCAATTTCTGCCAAACTGTAGTGTAGAAACTCTATACACTGGGACCCTTTTGTAGAATTGTGGCGAATTGTGTATTTGTAGTTTATATGTGTCCTGGAAGATAGAATGAACCCATTTACTGTATTATGTCCCAGAATCAAGGAGACCTGTGTTATGGCTATATTGTTAATTATATCAACTGGACATAGTCCCGAACACCTATGTAGATTTTAGTTTTGGTCAGCTGCAAATTAGGATGTTGGACTGGTTAAGGAGCTTCTCAAAGAAAGGACCCATGTCCCACTCACTCCAGGGCTGATCACAGCAGCAGACATGAAAGAAGTATGCAGTATTTGTTGAATAAATGAGCCACCACTGTTTCTTTTCATATTGTTATCTGTTTTGGCAATACATTAGTAAAGAGAATGAGTTGATATTCTGGAAGACAGCTAGTCTTAGAAATTTTTATTTCATGCTTTGCCACTGTCATTCACCCACAAATCCCCATTGTTTCAGTGAACCTCACTAAGAGCCCACGTAAGGTCACAAGATATTATGAAGGCAAACAGAATTCTGAAATCCATTTTAAAAATTTACAAGAAATTGTAGTTTTGAGTATAAAGTCAGCTCCTTATGGTGTGAATCCAGTCCCTGGCATGCTGTTTTCAAATAGAGAAAAATATTGGTCAAGTCCAAATGAAGAAAAATAACTGGAAAAGCACAATAAAACAAACACTAATTGTGGATTTCTGCATACTAAACTGTGTGTGTGGGGGCGGTTGCTGGGGTTTGAACCCAGGGCCTTGTGCATGCAAGGCAAGCACTCTACCAACTGACCTATATCCCCATATCCCCAGCTCCCTTGCATACTAAACATTTTAACCATTAGGTATATTCTGTCTTCAAACTGCTCCAGTTGGTCTCAATAAAGATACAAGTTCCTTAATGCAATTCTCTGGTCTCACATATTTTACAAATGTCCTGTAAACCTTTTCATAGCCTTGCCATGTGAAAAATGCCTGTTTTTATTATGGTAGAATACATATCACAGAATTTACCATGACATTCAGTACATTTGCAGTGTTTGCAGCCATCACCATTATCTAATTTCAGAATATTTTCATTGCCCCAGATGGAAACCCCATACTCATTAAGCAGTCACTCTCTAGTCTTCCTTCCCTCAGCACCTGGCAACCATTAATCTGCTTTCTGTTTCTATGGTTTTGCCTGTTGTGGATGTTTTATATAACTGGGATCATACAATATGTAACCTTTTTTGTCTGGCATCTTTCACTTAGCATAATGTTTTAAAGTTCCTTCCATGCTATAGCATGTATTAGTGCTTTATTCTTTTTTGTGGCTGAATAATATTATCTGGATATGTGTTGCCCATTTTGTTTACCCATTCATCAGTTGATGGGCACTGAGTTATCTACCTTTTTTAATGCTGCTATGAACATGTATGTTGAAGCTTTTGTTTGAATACCTGTTTTCATTTCTTTTGGATATATACCTAGGAATGGAATTGTGTGTATGTATTTCTATTTTCTTTCTTAGACAAAAGATATCATCTATAGATAGTTTTGTAGTTTGCTTTTTTCATTTAAGATATTCTGAAAATCACTTCATATTAGTACTTAACAGATTTTTCTTATTTATGTCTTTATGGCTGCATAGTACTCCATTATATTGATATGCTATCATTTATTAAAATAATTATTTTGGGTAGACATTTATTTTCAATAATTTATTATTACAAATAGTGCCACACATCCAGTAACTCTTGTGCATATTATGTTTTCCTTGGAAAATTCCTAGAAGTGGAATTGTTGGCTCAGAGAGTAAATGCTCACAAAATTTTTATTAGGCGTTGACAAGATATTGCCAAGTTCTCAAGTTCTTCTAGGAGTTTTTCTTTTGTACCCTCCTATGAACAGTGTCTGAGTGTGTATTTCCCCAAAGCCCTGCTGATAGTATGTTGTTAAGCTGAATTTTTGTGAGTCTGATATGCGAGAAATGGCATCTCAGTGTGGTGTTCATTTGCATTTCTTTTATACATAAAGTTGTGGATCTTCTCATAAAACTTTGTATTTATTGCTCACATTCCTTTTGAGTTTCAATTGGTTGTTTTAGATCTTTATATCAGGGAAATGTTTGTCAGGGTAATGGATACTTTATCTGTGATACATATTGTAAATATTTTCTCCAGGTTTTTCTTTAAATTCCTTTTCTGGTGTAATTGAATTTATCAATCTGTTTTTTCCTTGAAAGTGGATTTTGAATTAGTGTTAGATTTTTACTATACCCAGGTTACAAAGGAATTTGCTTTTCTAAAGTACTTGCATAGTTTTATTTTTAAAATTTCCTTTTGATGTTTATATGGATCTTACAAATGGCTAGCCGACACTATTTATTTATAAATCTATTTTTCCCCAAGTGATGTAAGTTGTCACCTTTATTATATGCTAAATTTCCATATGTGATGGGGTCTTTTTTCTAGATTGTATTTTTTACTCATCTGGTCTCTCTATGTATATGCCACTACCACACTATTTTAATTATTCATTTAGTTTTTTTGAGATTGAGACTATTTGGGGATGAATCAGAAAGTGAGATTAAAATCGACAGTATTAGGAAAGTTGATTTACACATGGTCAGAAGAGATTAAATGGCAAAAGTTTTCTTTTAATGAGCAAATGCCTCTGTGCTGTTTAGTGTTAATGTGACATAGTTGCATGTGTCTAGTTGCTGTTCTCATAAAAATGGAAATCAGGATGCTACAGTATCATAACTGGTAATTCCATTTCTTTACAGTTAAGTTGTTCTGTCAAATTACATATAAAATCAAAGATATGATCTCATGAAGGTTACTAGGATAATATCTTGATTCCAGCTTGGCTTTATCTTTCCTATATCACTTTTTTTTACACAATACTTTTATTTATTTTTATGTGATGCTGAGAATTGAACCCAGTGCTTCACACGTGCCAGGCAAGTGCTCTACCATTGAGCTACAACCCCAGCCCTCCTGTCTCACTTAAAAAAAAAGACTTTTTATTAACACTAACATTAGCAATTAAATAGTCACACTTAACTCATCCTGATATTTAACTTGTGTTTTATCAGTTTTTGTAATAACGTTTAGCCTGAGTTTTTGAATTTAGCTTATTTTAAAGTTTCTTCTTTATGTACCTCGTGTAAAATCTTATATATTTGTATTTTGAAGTTTTAATATTTTCTTCCCAAATTCCCATATATGGAGAACAAGTGACTACTAGGCTTTTTGTTTTCCAATTTGAACTGGGACCTTTTGTGTTTCTAAATAATATATGTTCCAATAGGAAAGGATGCTAAAGCACGCAACAGAGACAAGAAGAATGTAAAGAAACTTGCAGTGACAAAACCAAACAATATCAAGTCAATGTTCATTGCTAGTGCTGGAAAGAAAACCACAGATGTGAGTTTCATGGTTTCTGTATATTTTGTCTTTTCCTTTGTGAAATGAATTTAGAATATGATTATACAGATATTAGAAACTTAATACATATTTAAATAACATTTTCCTAGCTTCACTCACTAAGTTGACTTTAGTTTTCAAATGATTTAAGCACCTCAATGATTAGAATTTGGGACATAGAAAAGAAAGATTGAACAGGAAAACTGAATTGAAAGTGTGTTTAATTTCAGTGACTAGAAGGAATATCATGTAATGAGAATTAAAATAGAGGATGGGAGCTATAAATTTAGAATTTATGTATACACAGGTGGTAGTTAAAATCTGAATAGATTTGAGCACTTAGAGTGAATGAAATGAAGATGTAAGGACTGATTGGTTAGGTTCTTCCTTTCATAGTCATGTGTGTGGTCTGGGTGAAAATTTAATGTGCAGGGCTTTCTCATTTTGCCTTCCTTTATAATCTCTAGAAAGCTGTAGATTTGCCTAAGGATGAACTGCTAGGTGACATTCTACAAGATCTGAACACTGAGGTAAGTGATTCTTTGGGAGTTATAAAATGTGCAGGGAACATTGGTTCTAGAAATAATTCAGAAGTTGTATGGAATAGACTTTTGCTAGAATTTAAAAAAATGCAAGGACAGTACCACCAAAAGAAATATCCCACAAAAATAAAAAGAAAAATAAAATCTTCCAGTTAGTTTCTTCTCACCATTTTAGGTGAGTAGTTTCTAGCTGTTACAGCTATGCGATTATGTAGATGGGGCTGTGTGGGTGTATGTTGGAAGTAGTAAGAATACACCCAGGAATCAGTTCTGTGAATGCTCACTGCTTGTGTTCAGTTGCTATAGCATATGTTCCCTAAATAGATTGAAGCCTGTCAGTCTTTAATTCTGAGTGGGAGTGAAGAAAGAGTTAGTGTCCTATTCCTGATAGAACTCAAATAGGCTCACCTACACTGCGAATTTGAAATTTGGGCATTTCTCATAAATTCTAAGTGCTTATTTAGAAGTGTATTTCTTTCTAAATGGCCATAGATCAAAATAATCTAGCATCAACACTATGCAGTCATATGTATCTTGATTGTTTTTAAATGTAATATTCTGGAAGGATAAGTGAAAGACTGCGTTAAATTTTAAAAAGAAAAGAATTGGTGAGGGGTGGATTCAGTATCTATTCAGGTTTTCTAGTGACTTCTGTAGTATTGTTGCTATAGTAACCACAGTGTATGAACATAGATCCTGCGGGGGGCGGGGGGCAGGGAAGTAAAAATGCTTATTGGGTTTCAGTGAGCGAAATGCACTTTCTCTGTTACGTGGTAAACCAAGCATGGCAGTGAATATCTGTCTTACCCTTCCTTTTAGAAACCTCAAATAACTCTTCCACCTATAATAATACCTAAGAAGAAAAGATCTACTGGAGCTTCTCTGAATCCTTTTGCTGTGTACACCCCCAAGGTAAAGTGTATAGAGATACCCTTTCTGGATTTATGATATTGTTTTAAATTTATGTATTTTTGCTTTTCTATGTGAAGGAAATGCCTTTGAATTTATTTTTGATTTTTTTTTAAATTAGGACTGCCATTCAATATATAGTTTTGTGTATTTCAAAAATAGCATGTGCCTGCTTTTTTCATAGTAAATTTTGTAGTAACTAATATGTGTTTATTATAGGTATCACAACTGTGCTAAATGCAATAATTTTCCTCCTGGAAACAAGTATTTTTTTCTGTAAATCTAGGTAACAGTAAAATAATTGAAGCTATTACATTAATAATACATAAAATCTTTTTATAAATGGGAACTGTCATTATCTTTGGTCAGGGTAGGACAGTTACATATTTTTAGTATGCAAGTCTAAGTGACTAAACATTTAAAAATGTTTACAGGCAATTCCTTCAGGAAAAACTGCTTCCCCTGTCGCCAGGAAGGAGCTTTCATTAACTCCTGCTCCTCTTAAACGAGCTGAATTTGCTGGTAAGTCTGATGTCAGGCAGAAGTGCAAGGGTGTTGAGCAGTTGTTTTTACAGCAGTAGAAGAAGTGGAGGTATTGTGATGGCAAGTCTAAGTGTGAAAGATTTGGATTTGTAGCACTAAAAGTTAAAAACATCCAATTTGGAGACTAAAGAGAAATACAAGTGTAGGAAAAGGGATGTGCTGATGTTTCAGTGTTGGGTAAACCATTGTGCCCCAGGTACTAGCATGTGACAGGAATATATGCTGATGTCTATAGGAGAGCTGGTGCAGCCAGAGTGTCCGGATGATGAGTTTGAGTCAGGGGAAATGGAGTTTGAAGATGGTGACTTTGATGAGCCCATGGAAGCTGAGGAGGTGGATATGAAGCCTGTGGCTGCCAAGACTTGGGACCAAGAGAGTGAGCCAGCAGAGAGGATGAAACATAAGGCGGATCCTAGGAAAGAGACCACGTCTTGCTTGTAAGAGCATTTTCTGGTATTTTTTTTCCTGGCAGATAGCACTCTAATCAATCTGTTAGATTTTTTTTGAATTTTTTTTAATATTTATTTTTTAGTTTTTGGTGGACATAACATCTTTGTATGTGGTGCTGAGGATCGAACCCAGGCCGCACGCATACCAGGCGAGCACGCTACCGCTTAAGCCGCATCCCCAGCCCCTCTGTTAGATTAAAAAAAAAAAATTTTTTTTCATTGTAGATGGACACAATACCTTTATTTTATTTATTTATTTTTATGTGGTGCTGAGGATTGAACCCAGTGCCTCACATGTGCTAGGCAAGTGCTCTACCACTGAGCTACAGTCCCAGCCAAGATTTAAAAAAAAAAAAAAAGTTTTCATAGTTATAGATGGACAGCATGCCTTTATTTGTTTAGGTCTTTATGCAGTGTTAAGGATTGAACCCAGTGCCTCACACGTTAGGCAAGTGCTCTGCCACTGAGCAGTAGCACCAGCCCTACTCTGTTAGATTTTGAAAAGGTTGGAAAATTTAATTTCTGCAGGGGAAGTTTTCTCCCAGATGACTCTTGTTGGGGCATTGATCAGGAAGATGATAGTTTCTCAGCACAAGAAATTCAAGTGGATTCCAGTCAACTCCCATTGGTAAAAGGGACAGATGAAGAACAAGTGTTCCAGTTTTATTGGTTGGATGCTTATGAAGATCAGTATAACCAACCAGGTAATCAAAGATAAAGTAACCATATGTCTTGATGGAGTAGCAAGTTTTCCTTTGAATATTTAGTGCTGAACATTGGCACAGGCTCTGCCCTCATGTAAGTGTGTTATAGGAGAGCAGGACTTGTTCATTGTAAAGTGTGTGAGCCACCGTGTGGTGTGAATAGTCCTTAAAATGCTTATTCCAAAAATCAGTTATTTGTGATTTTTGAATGTGCTTGTACTTTGCCATCGATGTATCTGAAGTTGCAGGATTATTCTGCAAATGGAATCAGTCATTAATTTGTCTCTTTATTTAGCAAATTGGACACATGTTATGTTTAAGGCACTGAGAGGGGGTGAACAAACTGCACAAATTCCCTATGCTATAATGTTGCTTATATTTTAATGGGGTGGGAGTGGGTGGGGAGAAATTGGCTATAAATAAAAGAAACTGATGTAAAAGGGAGTTAGTTGTAGGATGCTCAGTGAAGGCCTGTCTTAAGAGATGATCCCTGGGCTAAGATGTGAGGCACATACAGAGTCGAGGAAAGGACATTTCAGCTTAAGAATCCAGTAAGTGGGAAGGACTGACACGAAGAAGGTGGCCTGTGTGATAGTAGCATAGTTATCAAGTGATAAGATTGGTATGCAGAGAAGTTGGAGATAAAGGTAAAAGGCCATATAATGATGGATGGTCCCATAATTGACTTTGCCTTTAAACAGGAATTCTCTTGTCTGTGAAGAGAATAACAGACATGTTATTCTGTGTGTGCATGCTTGTATATATAGCTGTAGAAGGGTGAGCTAGAGTGGGGTGGTAGGAAATTATAGAAGCCCTGGAGATCAGTCATTCCAGGGCAGAGGTACTAGTTACTTGGACCCTGGAGGCTGGGAAGGAGAGAAATGAAGGCATTTAACAAGTATTTTGATACAAACTTGTTGATGGATTGAATCTGAGCATTGATGGAAAGAAGAAATCAAGACTGATTCCCAGGTCATCCTAATGAACTAGTATTGTGAATTCTTGATTCACAAAATGCTAGGGATAAATTGAAGAAGAGGGCCACACAACAAATGAAACAAAAAGTTTATTCTCTTTTAGAATTCATAGGCCTGACCTTCTGATGAGGGGAGCCTTACTAACTCCCTCTTTGTAGAGGAAAAAAAAATCATCTTACAAGAGCCAAGAATGCCCTTAAGATGACAGAGGAGGGTCATTCCATTTTTAACAACAGTAACTGTTAGAAAAGACCCTCCTCAAATTGAACAAATATGTTTCTGGTGGTGCTTCTGGGCCTGTTTCTCTTTAACCAAATTGAATATGTATTATTTCAGTTCTTCAGGATAACTTTTTTTAAAATTTAAAAATCACCTCCAAATGAATGTTTTTTCATTAAACAGAAATAGTGGAGATTCTCTGTTTTTAATCTTTACCCTTTGCCTAAAAGATAGGAGGCAAAATAATTTTGACATATCTCATTTGTTTCTCATCTCTGAATTTGAGTAGCTGCCTGTTAATTCTGGGATTTTTTTAAGTCCTGTTTTTTTTTTAACCTTCTTCCTGTTTTCTAAGACCTCTGAGAGAACTTCTCAACTTCATGGAACTGAGAGGTGTAATAGGTAGCATAATGACCCCTCTCCCTAAAGATGTCTATGTACTAACATTTGGAGCTTGTGATGTTTCCTTGCATGGTAAAAGGGACCTTATAGATTTGATTAATTATTAACCCATTGGTTAATGGTTCCATCAAAACCAGAAACCTGGAAGCCATCCTTGATTCCCTCCTTTTCCTCACTTGTTAGTTTACTTCTTCTAAAGTAGATAATCTATCTCCTCATAACTGGTGCCCTGAACCCTTCTTGCCTACCGAATTCATTGTACCAGCCTCCTAATTGATCTCTAAACTGTTGTCTTCCACATTACTGCCAGAGTGATTGATCAGAAGAGTAACATTGACTATATCATTTCCTCATTTAAAAAAAATCCTCAGTAGCTATTGCTTATAACACAGAGTCCAAGCTCCTTAGCAAGGTTTCTGATGCCTGCTGTCTATGAATTTTTGCCCTAGAAATTGCTGCTGCGTGTCCCTTTACTCATAGTATTTGTCTGACTGGGATGCCCTTATCTGACACATTCTTCAAGATTCAGCTCAGTTGTCATTTCCTGAAAGTTTTCCTAAACCTCTAGATGGACCTTAGAGTCCTATGACCCCATCATACCCTTTCTCATTGTAGTTTTGTCATCTGATTTTGAAATGATCTGAATCAGTTTTTTTTCTCTATCTCAAAGCCTTTAAGCTGCTAGAAATCTTTCATTTCCAGTATTCAGTATAATGCCAGGTCCATAGTAGGCATTCAGTAAATGGTCTCTGAAATAAACTACACAGTGATTGACAGTCTGGTGGATGCACATGGAGAGTTACAGAGCACCAGAGTTGAATTTGCTGCCATTATTTAGTTTGCTTCCTAAATTCTTGTAGCAGTGTGAAATAAGAATGAGTAAAACAAAAGTGGATGGTGACCCCCTCCCAAGTAAGTGCCTATAAAGCATCATTGCCAGCATTGGTTGCCAAGGATCAGAACCTTAAACAACAGTTCTGGGTTGGGGTTTTAGCTCAGTGGAAAAGTGTTGGCCTATTATGTATGGTGCACGGAGTTTGATCCTCAGCACCACATAAAAATAAGATATTGTGTCCATCCACAACTAAACTCTTTGTGAAAGAGAGTTTGTTATTTTTATCGTTTGTTTTTTTGGTTTATACTCTTATTAGTAAATACCATTGTTTCACAAGGCAGGGATCTACTAAGGTACCATAATGTCCAATATAATGGCCATTTGTAGTTCTTTTAATTTATACTGTTTAAAAGGAAATAAAATTTAAAATTCAGTTTCTCAACCAGTAGCCACCTTTTAAGTGCTTAATGGCCACATGTGAAAAGTAGCTACTATATTGGATGGGTCAGATACCAAACAAATAGATATCATCACAGACATTTTTCTTAATTAGTGATGGTTTGTAGTAAGGGATATTGGAGGCTAAGATTGAAACATGGAGGCACAACTAAATTTTCAAAGTAATTAATTTCTGATATCAGGCCAGTGTCATAGATAGGTTTTTTTTTTTGTACTGGAGATTGAACTGGGGGGCACTTGACCACTGAGCCACATCCCCACCCCTGTTTGATATTTTATTATAGACAGGGTCTCACTGAGTTTCTTGCACCCTGCTTTTTTGCTGAGGCTGGCTTTGAACTCGTGATCCTCTTGCCTTAGCCTCCCAAACCTCTGGGATTATAGGCATGCACCACCACGCCCGGCCATGGATAGGCTTTTAAAATCAATAGTGGGGAAAAATTTTTTGGTGGTGCTAAGAATTGAACCAGGGTATGTACTCTACCACTGAGTTGTACCTCTGGCCCAGGGAAACATTTCACAATTATCTTTCTTTGATGGGGGAATCTCACTATGTTGCCCCTGTTGGACTCAGACTTACGGGCTCAAGTGATGCTCCAGCTGGACTCAAGCAGTTTTCCTGTCTCAGCTGCCTGAGTAGCTGGGGCTACAGGCACATGTCATGATGGCCAGCTCAGTTAATATTTTTTTTTGTCATACAAGTGCTGAAAAAAGCTTCAGAGATTATCTAGTCTAGTTATTCACTTAGTAGGAAACAAGCTCTGGGGAAAAAAAGTAGTTGACTCTTCAGTGGCAGAAGTCGGGCCTTCTCATTGTCAGTCCACTTTGCCATTCTGTGGTACTTTGCAAGTTGTGTTCTCTGAGGTGGCACATCTTTCTCTGTTTTTGATGCCAATGGGTTAAATAAAATAGCTTTTTTTAAAAGTCCTTTAATTTCAGAGGGTTGAACAGTTTCATCGTGATAGTAGGTAATGATCACTGAGCTTTGTGAAATCAATGATGCTAATAAAAACGAAGTACTCCCAAGGACCCTGTTATTGTTTCTCACTTTCTTACAGATTCTAAGTCAGTCAGTTGTTGCTGAATGCACCATAATTATGAAAAGAATCTTACTCTTTGCATATGGGAAGATATCCTGTCTTCATTATGACTTTTTCAAGGTTGAATAATCCTGACTGCACCTGGTTTCAGCTAGTAACTTTGGGGGGAATGTAATCTTTGTTTACCATGATCTTTTTGTGGCAAACGAGGCATAAACAGTGTCAAATGTGTTGCATGAAGTGTGATATTAGTTTGACTGTAAAATGAGCTATTTGAATCTTTGAATCCAATATTAGAGTCTTTATTTTTCTTTGCATGGAATTTTGTTTTCCCATCTTTAACTGTCGTGAGGATGACTTCTAAATTTCTGTGCTACTGTGATTTTTTCCTTTAAATCGTCCCACGGTCCGCCCTTTCCTCTCCCTTATCTTCCCCACTTCCCTCACCCCAGCTGAAAATCACACAACTCTTGTAAGAATTTTAATCATCTGCAGAAATGAAAATCCTTAGATAGTCTTATTTCTACTAGAATAAGTGACAAAAGGAAATACTGATGATGAGCTGTCTTGTGAAACTGGGGTAATTGGCTTTGTGATGTACCACAATTTTCTTAGTGTCTCAGATAAGTGGCTATGTTGATTACTGCTGTCTAGTTCATGGAGCCTGGGAATTTTTTTACAGTGACCATCTCTTGGGTTGACTATCAGATCTTAGGAGTCCTTTCTTTCTTTGTTTTTAAAAATATTTTTTAGTTGTAATTGGACAGAATACCTTTATTTTATTAATTTTTATGTGATGCTGAGGATTGAATCCAGGGCTTTGAACGTGCTAGGCAAGTGCTCTACTGCTGAGCCACAACTCCAGCCCAGCAGTCCTTTCTTAATGGCTAGTTTTCTGTTGAAGAGACGGGAGAACAATAACTTGATGTTTAGAAAGGCATGTTTTTACTTTGTTGTGTATATTTCTGAGGGTCACAAAAGAAGGATATCTACTGATTTTATTAGTAAACCATTTGTTAAATAGAAGCAGAAGAGAAAGGAACAGTATAAATACTACCTAGCTAGATATGTTAAGTAACTTGTGATATAGAAAGGGTGAAATAGATTATAATAGAACCCTGTTATGAGATATATATGTTTATATAGAATAAGAGATGTGTTAGGCAGCTTTTTATCACTATGATCAAATACCTGACAAGAACAACTTAGAGGAGGAAAAGTTCATTTGGGGCTTATGGTTTCAGAGGTTCAGTCCATGAACGACTGTCTGACTACTGCTCTGGGCCCAAGGTGTGGCAGAACATGGCAGAAGGGTACAGTGAGTCTTTTCTGCTCTTTGACTTCCAAGAGAACCCATTCAAATAGAGAGTTTTAGTCACTTCATACTTTGCCAGTTTTGAATATTAGCAAGATAGGAAAAACCAGAGGGACCTCTTTGTGATGCTCTCACCCGTCCAGGAACTCCAGTATGTAAATTTCCAGAAGAAAATAGCTCAAGCACTGCCCACTGGCCAGCGATGCTGCTTAGATTTTTAGAAACCACATGGGCTCCCTGTCAGACACCATTCTATGAGCTTTAGTATGGCTTGGAGTGTCAAGGAATGGGAAGAGGACCCCCAACTGACCGTGGTATGCAAGACAAACCAAGTCCTGAAACCCTGAGAGAGTGACAATCAGAGCCTTTCCCTGAAGTTCTCTGCATGCCCCACTAGAGTGCTTTGGGGTGGCCTGTGGGTTGGTCAGCTTTTCATTGCTGTGACAAAATTCCTGGGAAAAACAAAGAAGGAAAGATTTATTTTGGTTCATGTTTCAGTCCATGGTCACTTGGCTCTGATGGTTCTGGGCCTGGGTGAGGCAGAACTTCATGGTGGGAAGGGCACGGAGGAGCACAGCTGACCACCCCAGGAGGCTGGGAGGCAAAAAGAGACAGAGAGGAGGGTCCAGGGACACAGCATAGCCTCTGGGACCCACCTCTTCCAGCCAGCCCCCACCAACACCCTATTGCACCACCAGCTGGAAACTGGGCCTTAGACACATAAGCCTTTGGGGACATTCCAGATGCAGTCGATGACAGCCTGTGACCTTCTTATATCTCCACTAGACTCAACTGCTCACGGAAAACACCCCAGGCCTCTCTCGCCTCATTTTCAGTCCTGGGATCCCTTTTACCTACAACTTCCCAAACCTCTCTTGTAGTATCCACCCTAGTTCTGCCTTATGGTAAAATTATTCATATTCTTGCCTTTGCCTCTCACCCAACCTCACTCCAACACTAAATTTTTATCCAGGAAGCCCAGAACTACAAGAGACTCATTTAAAACCCATCCTCCTTTAGATACCTGCATGGTGGGTTCAACATGAGTTCACAGTACCAGAAAGAAAGATTCAGTGCCATCAATGGCCCAATTCATTCAAAGGTGGGATCACTAGAGATAAAGAAAGAAGTCTGGCTCGATCCTCGTGACTGAATACCAGAGCTCAAGAATCAGCCCCAAACCCAATATTATGTATAGTGCATTAATAGGCATTAATAGAAACATTTAAAAAAGAATCAGCCCCAACAGGCTGTCCTTCTGCAGAGGAAATGTTTAGGCAAAGGATAGCCAAGGTGTGATGGAGGCGGAATCTGTTACAGGAATGTCCCTGAAGCTCCCATGTCACTGACTGGCCAATAAATTGGTTAGAACCCAAATAAAACAAAAGGAAAATACCTGGCCTCCATCAGATCCTTCCCCCATATGGGGGCTCTCTGGTGTGCCCTTAGCAACAAAATCTTAGTAAGGACACAAAGACCTGTGTAGAAACAGTTTGCCTCGCTCTCAAGTGACATTATTCCACATAGTTTAAGAATGATATTCCCCTCCAGCTGGCTCTGGAGACAGCCAGGGAAAATAGCAGGTCAGGAAGCCAAGGAGGGAGTTGGCATTTTACTGTTCTGCAGAAGGACTTCAGTGTGGGTTTGCAGGTGATGCAACTGTGGGGACAATCAGGGCAGCTCTCAGACCTGGCTGTCCCCACTGGGGCGCCTGCCATAGCTGAGCCATGCAAGGAGGAAGTGATAAGAAATCATCGGATCCCTGTGGAGCATTGGTTTGCCACTGAAGCAGTTTCCTTTTCCTGGTTTTCTGGTTATATAATTCTTTGGCAATGAGGGACATGCAGGGATATGGGATATGGGACATTTCACCTGGAGGAGGGAGAATAGGGTTGAGGATGTGCATATTCACCCTCCCACACATAGATCCCTTTGTCTGGCTCTGTTGCCTCTCACCTCCTTTTCGTAAGGTTCCAAACCCATAAGCAGCACGTTATGGTGTGTTGCCTTATTGTATCTCTGTCCATGATGCTGTCATTCACCAGAGAGCAGAATGTTTTAGCAGCTCAAAGTAAACCTTTTCCTTCCCTGTGCTAGTCAGTTTTCCATTACTGTGACAAAAAAACAGAGATAAACTATTTGAGAAGAAAGAAAGATTTATTTTGGCTCATAGTGGTTTCAGTGGTTTCCGTCCATGGTCACTTGGCCCCATTGTCTGTGGGGAAACAGAAAATCATGGAGGGACGTGTGCATGGTGAAGAAGTTGCTCATCTCATGGTCGCCAGGAAGCAGCAAGAGAAAGCAAGGATGTACTCTTCGTATATCCCCATTTCCTTCCTTCAACTAGGCTCCACTTCCTAAATGTTGTACCACTTCCTAATAGCCTAGGAAGTGGATTAATCCATCAGTGGATTAATCCATTGATGAAGTCAAAGCCCTCACAACCCAATGACTTCCCAAAGGCCCACCTTGGAACACTGTTGCAATGGGGACCTGGCCTTCAACACGTGAGCTTCGGGGGACACTTAAGAAGGAAACCACAACACTGCCATAATAACAGTGGTCAATGTCGGGAAGGCTTTATTTACAGTGTTCTCTGGTTCTTTTGTGCCTCTTCATACGTGGTATTTGTGAATGGGCTGTTGAAACAACTTTATTACTTGATGGTGGCAAAATTCTATAATTCCACACACCATTACTACATAGAAATGAATACTAGGGGCTTGTAGCCAAATTGGAAGAGACCATGGTCAGCAGTCCCTATCCACATCATTCCATCTGTGCTTATAAATGGACAGAGCCTGCTGTCACTAGGTGCATGTGAGTGGCCAGTAGCCTGCCTGATGATGTTTCTCCTAAGCACCCAATTCATTCATTTATTCCCTTAGTGGGTGGCAAATGTCTCCTGTAAGCACAATCTTAATAAGAACTAACATTTCTGGAGCACTTACTCTTTACCAGACATGTCCCCAATCCTCTACATGTGGGGACTCGTTGAATCCTTAGAAGGAACCCTGTAACCCTCCCCGTGTGAGAGATAAGGAAGGCTGAGACGTGTTGAGCAGCTGCTTTCTCTTGGCAGGCCTGTCCTTGAATCCAGACAGCCCAGGCTTTACATTGCCTCACATGTATGTCTGTCTCTTGATCTGTTCCAAATAGATATGAAAAATTGTTTTTATGTCCGGGTGATGTGGGAGAGGTTCTTACATTTTGCTGTCTGAACTGTAGTGTCAGGAAGCACGGATGGTGGACATTGGTGTGGCAGGTACAGCTCTTGTTTGGCAGCTGGGAAAGAAATACGCCCATCAAAGATGCAACGAGGGTAAGGGATGCTCCTGGGAAAAGAGCTGGCATGCTCACAGTGAAGAAGCAGGCACGCCCGGAGTTAATGAAGTTCCAGCCAGACCTAGTTCTTGATTGTAAGCGCTACCATTTGCATGGGCTGGCCGACCCTCTGCCCGTGGTGAATATCTGTAATTCCGTTTCACCCTGACATGGCAGCTGTGGCCCATCATTTGATCTGTCATTTCCAAGGAACTCCTGAGGTTTCTTCTCTTCCTTCTACCCGTCTGTGTACTTGCAATTGGTTTTAATCAGAGGCAAAGATGCTGAATCAGCTTCTAGCCTGAATTTTTTCAGCTGGTGCAAAGATTCCATGACAGGGCTGCTTTGACATTTTTATCACTGTCTCTTAGACCTGAATAATTTATCATGTCCTCCCAGCCCTCTCCTCTCTTCCCCCTATCATTTTACATAACCAGAGTGAAGCTCTTGCCTTAAAAACCAAACGCACTTGGGATGTGCCTGCCTATTCTCATGGACTTCTACACACTCTTTTTTTCTGTCAGTGTGAATTTTGTATAACCACCCCCCTTCTCTCCTCCTACTAATTCAGCTTAGTTTTGTGGGTGGATTCTATGTATGAACTCCTCTTTGAAAGGTATAGATTCTGCAGCAAATGAAATGATTCTTGATTAAAGATTCTTGGTTAGGAATCTGATCTGTTCCTTAGAAATGAATTATTTTTTTTCCTACTAAAGAGATTAAAAAAAAATAAAGGGAGACTATTTGAAAGACCCCTCCTGCGAGCTTCTTCCCTGGGCAGTTTCAATGTTCAAACATAGAAATAATAGTTCTAGCAATACCAACCCATTATGTTTGTGGAGTTCTTCCCTCCATGCCAATAACTGCCATGTTGTGCTTGAATGTCCATGTGCCTGCTCAGGAACCGCTTTATCAGACCTGAATGGAGTTATTTCCTCCATTTATAAGCTAAGAAAATTAACACAGAGATGAACAAAGAAGAAACACATCCATGCCCCAGCCCAGCTAAAGGCCATGGAACTTTGGGGTTTGATATTAGACACACAGGAAGGTTTCCTCCATCTGGACAAAGAAAACTACTGAATTTATTATTTCGTGAAAAGATTCATCTTGGGGTCCATCAGAAAGCAAGGTCCTTTTGTAGACATAAAATAGATTTTTAATTACCAGCCCTTAAGAACTACTCAGTCTATTTCAGCGATCTGCTTTGGAGCTAGGTTATGTCGGGATTTATGACTATCCATGGTATTAAAATATTCAACTAAATATGAGCTAATGTGTTTCCTTCCCCACCCCAAGCCACAACTTCCTCTGAGGGTCTGGAGCCCATAGCACATCAGGCTTTAGAGACTCTGCCTTCCCAAATCCAGTAGGTTTCCAGATGGAAAATTATAATCCTTTCTGGGAGAGATTAATACATGACCAACCGTGATAAAATGATTGTTAAATTTTTGGAGATTTTGCTGGGGATTGAACCCAGGGGTTCCCGTGTATCACTGAGCTACATCCCCAGGTCTTTTAAAAATGTATTTTGAGACAGGGTCTCACTGAATTGCTGAGAGTCTCACTAAGTAACTGAGGCTGGCCTCAAACTTGCTCTCCTCCTGTCTCTGTCTTTTGAATCACTGAGATGACAGGCGTGCGCCACCACACCCAGTTGATGATTGTTAATTGTATGTGTCAGCTTGGCTAGGATGTGATATGGGTGGCCTCATTCAATCCACTGATGGTCCTAAGAATAAAGACTGAGTTCAGGGATACAGCTCAGTGATAGGGTGCTTGCTTAGCACACAGGAGGTTCCTGGGTGAAATCCACCAAAAACAGACAAAAAAACAAAAATCAAGACAAAGACTGTCTTGGGGAGAAGATATTTGACCTTGAGACAGCATTTCAGAAGCTTGGCCTGAGTCTTTGCTGCTGACCTGCTTGTGGACTCAGGGCAGCAACATTGACTCTCCAGAATCTCCCCCATTGGCCTACGCTGTGGCCACACTACAGCCACACAACAGCTACTCCTTAAAACCTCCCCCTCCCACCCCACCCCACCCCACCCCACCTCTCCTGTCACGTCGGTTTCTCTGGGGAATCTTGACTAATCCAAATGGCAGCAAGTCCTCCTGCTCAATCTTCTCTGACAGGTGACACCCCTTGGGCCAGCCCAGTGGGCTGGGCTCTCTCCACCCATGATACTTTTTTTGTTTCTTTTAATGAAAAAATTCAGTACATTTTTGCTTGTTAGATTTAAACTGCAATTTGTAGCAGTTGATTCTTAGTGGTAAATGCTGAAGTCCCAGCCATTTCCTTGGCCAAACCTCAGTGACATCCTTGGACTCTGCTCACAGGCCACCTCTTCCAGTAAGCTTGCCCTGAGGCCCCTCCCAGCCTTCCCACGGCTCCCCTCAGCTCCACTCTACGCTCCCACGGCACCATCTGCACAGATATAGCTATCACTGGATGTGGCCTATTCTATTGGAAGGTGTTTTGTGTATAGCTTTTTTCCTGCCATAATCTGGGCTCTTTAAGGCTGGGATTAGGTTTATTTATGTTTGTATCCTTGGTGGATAACATGGTGTCTGCCCACGATAGGGGTGCATGTATTTGACCAAGTTAGTAAAAGGATAGTTTTATATCAGTGTTTCCATGTCATTTCTAGAAGGTTCTCCTATGCCCCCAGAGTGGGCTGGAAAGGATATGCCCTTCTGTGCCTGCACCCTGCTCTTAGTCCAACTACCTCCTTTTCTAACCTCGGCAGGTCTTTCAACCTCCTCGGCATTCCTTTCCTTTCTGTGCAGTGGAAATAATGTGCACCTGCCCCACGGGGTCACCATGAGGCACCACTGGGTCACCATGAGGATTAAGTGATCTGGGAGTGGGATGTTCTAGGAATGGGAGTGGCAGCCCCATATCACTAAGCATTTGTTCAACACACATGTTCTCAAGTTCTCTGAAGCTGAATATGCAGAACAACCCAGTCCTCTCTGGCTGCACCCTCAGTTCCCATGTTTTCCTTCTCTTGCTAAGACGAGGGCATTGCCTGGGCCCTGCCTCAGTCCTAGTTCAGGATAGCCTCTCCCTGCAACCTAAGAAGCCTCCTGGGGTCTCTCAGGCAGGCAGGTTTGATTTCAGAGGCAGAGTGATGATTTTCTTTGCTTTCAGAGATTCCTTAGATATGTGATCTCAAGTGGGGGTGGTTTTGCCCCCCCCCACTCCAGGGACCTTTGGTAATGTCTGGGGACACTTTTTATGCCACAATTGGAGAATGGAAAATGCAATTAGGATCTAGTGCATAGAGATCAGAGAAGATGCTCAATGTCCTGCAATGCACAGGACATCCCTAGATAACAAAGCATTGTCTGATCCAAGAAATCATTAATGCTGGGGTTAAGAAGCCCTGTTCTATGCAATAGTCACGACCTTATGCAAAAGATGCGTCCTTCTTCAACACACAAAGGCAGGCAAAACAGGCCACAAGTGTATGTCAAAAAGGTTCTCCAGTGACACAACACTGGTAAATATCTCCATTCATTGTTCCTCTCGGTTTCCAAACTAGATCACTACTTAATTATTTCTCCTCTATACTAACATTATCACAGAGGATATGTTTACTTAATATTGATATGGGATTTGATTGGGGAGGTAGGTAGTGACAGAAATTGATTGGCATTCAATGACTATATTGGATAATAAAGGAAATGAGATGCATTAACAGACATTAAGATGTCTACTTGTTTTATCAGTGGGTAGAGACATTCAGCAACATAGCTTGTGGTTCAAAGTGTCTTTTCTCCACATAGGCCTGGTTCTGCCCTGGCTCTGACACAAGCTGTGTAGTATTTCCCAAGTTACCTAACTGCTCTGTTCTTTGGCTTCCTCACTGTACAATAGGAATAACACACCCCTCACAGAGTTATTGGGAAGGTAAGGGACATAAAACAAGGAAGCATCCAACTTCAAAAACCCTGGCTCTACAATTTTCTAGTTATGTGACCCTGGACAAAAACATTAACCCTTTGGAGCCTCAAGTGCTGCGTCCATGAGATGGAAATACTAATATTATCTATTCCACAGCACTGTTGTAAACATAAAATAAAATATGGGAAGTGCTTCTTTTACAGTAAGCTGTGTCTAAAAAAAACTGTACAAGGTTTTTTTTTTTTTTCATTTTCAAACAGCTGTTTTTTGGGATTCAGAAAGAAGGACTGAGTATGGAATTCTTTACTGACTGAAAGCAAAGCTTGTGTGGTGTCTAATTTTAGGTGTGATTTAGCTAAATGAAGAAATACCTAGATAAAGTATTATTTGGGGTGTGTCTGGGAGTACTTTCAGGAAAAGGTTAGCCCATGAGTCAGGGTGGACTGGGTGGGAAACTCTGCCCTTGTTAGGGTGAGCATCACCTGGATGACCAGGACCTGGAGACCACCAAGTGGGGCACCCTCACCTCCCATGTGACATCAGGGGTCCAGGCTCTCCGGCCACTGGACTGCAAGACTCTTCCAGCAGCCTCTTCCCCAAGGTTCCCAGGCTTTCAGCCTCAAACCAAGAGCTACACTGTTGGTGACCCTGTTTGGGGGGACTTCAGATGTGCCATGAGAGTCTGCCACTGTCCCAGGGCTGCACAAGCAGGCATCCTGACCTGGGATCTCTCTGCTGCCTCAGTCACGTGAGTCAATTTCTCTTCTCTCCTATGTCTCTGTGCATGTTTTGTTGGTTCTCTCTGAACAATGCTGGCTGATGAATACAGCTTAGTAAGGAGCATTCAAGATCGCCTATGAACTTCCCGTCCTTCCTTCTGGCCCAAGAGACATGGAAGTCATTTGCAGCTAGGTGAGAGGAACCTCAGCACTGCCCTGTCTTAAGAGGCCAAGGAAAAATGTAGGCTGTGTGTAAATACTCCCTTCTCTCATCCCTATTTCCAGCAAAACACCCACAGTCCCTTGTTCTAATGACATTCTGAAATTCCAGAGTAGGAAATTTGCTTAGTAACAGAGTCAACATGGTGATGTTTGGGGAGAAGAAAAAAAAACCTTTTTCAATCCACAATAATCACTCCTCAGTTCAAGCCTAAAGTCACGATCTTTCATGGAACGAGGGCTGAGGAACGTGTCCCTTGGGCTTCTGGGAAAGATCAGAGACACAGTGTGGGACGGTCATGTGAACCCTGCCTAATGGGTTGGGGCGAAGAGCAGTGGGCCATCAATCTGTCCTTGAGTTCAGCCTTGCCCATGACAATTATAGGCAAATTTGAGCATAATTTTGTAGATAATTGAGATCAGAAGTTCGTGCCACTTGCATGGTGACCACTAACATGACACATTCTGCCATCAAGGCAGAAGACGGATGGAAGGAGCTCTGGAATCTTATTTTCATAAGGGGTTATTATTAGTGCTCATCATAACTCACAGGGAGACATGCCTTACTTTATGTTTGGGATATGTAAAAACAATGGGGTGTAGAAAATTAATCAGAAGATATCTAAAGTTCTTAAAGGAAAAGGAGATACTAAAACTGGCTCCAAAGCAGAATCAAACCGCATCATCTGCAGCCCATGCCAATCCAGTTCACTTTACTGGGATTCCCTCAAACAAACAAGTGGAAGTAATCAGGCACACAAAGACTGCGAGTGACCAGGCAGATAGAAAGAGATCAGAATAGGGGGCTGGGGCTCAGGTAGTACCCATTCCTGGCATGAGTGACACACTGGGTTTGATTCTTAGCACCACATGTAAATAAATAAAATAAATGTTTAACAACAACTAAAAAATTATTTAAGAAAAGATTAGAATAGAACATAAAAATGAAAAATGAAGTTGTTATAATGAAATGTTCCATGTATTTTAGATTTAAATTGGGTGAACAGGAAGATGTGTGGAATAAATCACCCTTAATGCAAAAAGAAGAGACAGGGAAGCATGTTAAGAGATGTGCAGATGTAATGAGGGTCTAACATCCAGAAATTATAAGAAGGGGGAGATGGAGACACTGAGGGAGATCCAGTCTTTTAAGAGAAAAATGACTAAGATTTTCTAGAGCTGATTAGCGAATAACAGTGAACACTTAGGAAATACAATGTATACCACCATTTGACCCAGTTATCCCAAGCCTTGGCTTATACCCAGAGGACTTAATATCAGCATACTACAGTGATGCAGCCACATCAATGTTTATAGCAGCTCAATTCACAATAGCTAAACTATGGAACCAACCTAGGTGCCCTCTAACATGAATGGATAAAGAAAATGTGGTATATATACACAATGGAATACTACTCAGTCCCAAAGAATGACATTTGCTGGTAAATAGATGGATCTGGAGACTATCATACTAAGTGAAGTAAGCCAATCCCAATAAGCCAAAGGTTGAATGTTTCTCTGATATGTAGATGCTAACATACAATAAGGTGGGGGGAAGGGAAGAACAGAAATATAGTAATTAGACAGAGGGGAGTGAAAGGAGGGGAGAGGATATGGAGTAGATAGGACAATGGAATGAATCAGGACATTGCTATCCTATTTGCATATATGATTACATGATAATATAATGAAGGATCACATTATAATTCTACATCATGTACAACCAGAAGAATAAGAAGTTATACTCCATTTATGGATGATATGTCAAAATGCATTCTACTGTCCTGTATAACTAATTAGAACAAATTAAAAAAACAGAGAATTAGAAAAAAAGAAAAACTAATGTAAAATATGTAAATAGAGACACAATGTATTGAAAATCCAGAACTCTAAAGATAAACAGTGAGCCAGAGAAAAGATTAATTCAAAGAGTTGGAAAATCGGACTGTTAAAAAACTCATGCAGACAGTCCCATCCCCCACAGAGGACACTCCACCGAGGCAGTCAGCGGCCACCATCCGGTAAAGCTGAAGGATACACCGCCACTCTCCTTCAGAGTGCAACATCAAAACAGGTTTGTGTCATTCAGCTCACCCCCCAGACAGCGGGAATTCGCATAAAATCTCTCCTAGGCTTGCCGGGAGACGGAGTATCAAGCTGAGCCTCCATAAAGACTAGGGGGAAACTAGAGACACCTGACCTCCAACCCCTCCTCCCAGTAGCAGCCAAAACGAAACCTGGCTAGCCAGCGCTGGGGGAGGGGCAAGCAGAAAAAATCAAAGTGATAGAGTGCCAGGGATCCCAACAGCCAGCAGCAGGACCCGGGAGATCCAGGCCAACTGATTCGCGCAGCCTGCCCTGCGGCTACAGAAGGCGTGGCTCCTCAGAGAAGCCATTAATTAGCAATCAGGGATGTTAGGGCCTGCCATTAGGTGGAATCCCGCCAGCCAAGCCCACACGGACCCTTGGGCCGAGCACGGGATCTCAGAAGGGGAAGGAAGCGGTACAGTCCAGTCCCATCCCCCACAGCGGACACTCCATCTAGGCAGTCAGCAGCCACCATCCGGGAAAGCTGAAGGATACACCACCACTCTCCAACAGCTTGCAACATCAAAACAGCCAGCAGCAGGACCCCGGAGATCCAGGCCAATTGATTCGCGCGGCCTGCCCTGCAGCTACAGAAGGTGTGGCGCCTCAGAGAAGCCATTAATTAGCAAGCAGGGAGGTTAGGGACTGCCATTAGGTGGAATCCCGCCAGCCAAGCCCACACGGACCCTTGGGCCGAGCAAGGGATCTCAGAAGGGGAAGGAAGCGGTACAGTCCCATCCCCCACAGTGGACATTCCACCGAGGCAGTCAGCGGCCACCATCCCGTAAAGCTGAAGGATACACCGCCACTCTCCTTCAGAGTGCAACATCAAAACAGGTTTGTGTCATTCAGCTCACCCCCCAGACAGCGGGAATTCGCATAAAATCTCTCCTAGTCTTGCCGGGAGACGGAGTATCAAGCTGAGCCTCCATAAAGACTAGGGGGAAACTAGAGACACCTGACCTACAACCCCTTCTCCCAGTAGCAGCCAAAACGAAACCTGGCTAGCCAGCACTGGGGGAGGGGCAAGCAGAAAAAAATCAAAGTGATAGAGTGCCAGGGATCCCAACAGCCAGCAGCAGGACCCGGGAGATCCAGGCCAACTGATTCGAGCGGCCTGCCCCGCGGCTACAGAAGACGTGGCGCCTCAGAGAAGGCATTAATTAGCAAGCAGGGAGGTTAGGGCCTGCCATTAGGTGGAATCCCGCCAGCCAAGCCCACACGGACCCTTGGGCCGAGTACGGGATTTCAGAAGGGGAAGGAAGCAGTACAGTCCCGTCCCATCCCCCACAGCGGACACTCCATCCAGGCAGTCAGCGGCCACCATCCGGGAAAGCTGAAGGATACACCACCACTCTCCAACAGCTTGCAACATCAAAACAGCCAGCAGCAGGACCCCAGAGATCCAGGCCAACTGATTTGCGCGGCCTGCCCCGCGGCTACAGAAGGTGTGGCGCCTCAGAGAAGCCATTAATTAGCAAGCAGGGAGGTTAGGGACTACCATTAGGTGGAATCCCGCCAGCCAAGCCCACCGCCCACGCCCGGAACAGGCCCAGCGACCTGCCAGCATGGTAGTAACGACACCCCAATTGGAATAGGGGCAGAGCAGAGCCGCCTTCCACTCCCGGAACAGGCCCAGAGAGCCGCCAGCGTGGTAGACACGTCACCCCAATTGGAGTAGGGGCACAGCTGCCGCCCGCACCTGCAAGGGAGACTTTTCAACTATACAAGAGCAACATAAATAAATAGGGGGTAAATTTCAAAAACACAACAGTTGCACCAAGCAGAAAGAAACGTGAGCAGTATGAAAAGACAAGGAAAGAAAGGACCACAAGCAATGCAGGTCAACTCAACTTTAGAAGAGGTAATAGCTGCAACAGATGGAATATCAGATAAAGAGTTCAGGATATATATGCTTCAGATGATCTGGAGTCTCAAGGAAGACATGAGACAGCAAAATCAGACAATGAAAGATCACATTGACAAACATATCCAGGAAGTAAAAGATCAATTTCACAGGGAGATAGAGGTAATAAAAAACAAACAAATAGAAATTCTAGAAATGCAGGAAACAATAAACCAACTTAAAAACTCAATTGAGAATACTACCAGCAGAGTAGATCACTTAGAAGAGAGAACATCAGACAATGAAGACAAAGTATTTCAACTGGAAAAGAACATAGACAGCTCAGCAAGTCTGCTAAGAAACCATGAGCAGAACATCCAAGAATTATGGGACAATATCAAAAGACCAAATTTAAGAGTCATTGGGATACAGGAAGGCACAGAGCTCCATTCCAAAGGAATAAACAGTCTATTCAGTGAAATAATACGAGAAAACTTCCCAGAATTGAACAATGAGACAGAATCCCAAATCCTAGAAGCCTACAGGACGCCGAATGTGCAAAATCATAAGAGATCCACACCTAGACACATTATAATGAAGATGTCCAACATACAGAATAAGGAGAGAATTTTAAAAGCTGCAAGAGAAAGAAAGCAGATTACATTTAGGGGTAAACCAGTCAGGATAACAGCTGATCTCTCAACACAGACTCTGAAAGCTAGAAGATCCTGGAATAACATATTTCAAACACTGAAAGACAATGGGCTCCAACCAAGAATCGTGTATCCGGCGAAAGTAAGCTTCAGGTTAGAAGATGAAATTAAAACCTTCCACGATAAACAAAAGTTAAAAGAATTCGCAGCTAGAAAACCATCTCTTCAAAAAATCCTTGGCAAAACATTACAGGAAGAGGAAATGGAAAATAACATTGAAAACCAACAATGGGAGGTAGGACAGTAAAGGGGGGAAAGTAGTCAAAGAGGATAACAAATCAGGTTTAGTAACATCAATAAACAAATATGGATAGAAGAACAAACCATATCTCAATAATAACCTTAAATGTTAATGGCTTAAACTCACCAATTAAGAGACACAGGCTAGTAGAATGGATCAAAAAACAAGACCCAACAATATGCTGTCTACAGGAGACGCATTTGATAGGAAAAGATATACATAGACTGAAGGTGAAAGGTTGGGAAAAATCATATCACTCATATGGACCGCGGAAACAAGCAGGAGTGTCCATACTCATATCTAATAAAATAGATTTCAAGCCAAAGCTAATCAAAAGGGATAAAGAAGGACACTTCATACTGCTCAAGGGAACCATACACCAACAAGACATAACAATCATAAATATATATGCCCCAAATAATGGTGCAGCTGTGTTCATCAAGCAAACTCTTCTCAAGTTCAAGAGTCTAATAGACCACCATACAATAATCATGGGAGACTTCAACACACCTCTCTCACCACTGGACACATCTTCCAAACAAAAGTTAAATAAGGAAACTATAGAACTCAATAACACAATTAACAACCTAGACTTAATTGACATATATAGACTATACCACCCAACATCAAGTAGCTACACTTTTTTCTCAGCAGCACATGGAACCTTCTCAAAAATAGACCACATACTATGTCCCAGGGCAACTCTTAGACAATACAAAGGGGTAGAGATAATACCATGCATCTTATCTGATCATAATGGAATGAAACTGAAAATCAATGATAAAAGAAGAAAGGAAAAATCAAGCATCACCTGGAGAATGAACAATAGGTTGCTGAGTGATCAATGGGTTTTAGAAGACATCAAGAAGGAAATTTAAAAATTCCTAGAGTTAAATGAAAACACAGACACAACATATCGGAATCTATGGGACACATTGAAAGCAGTTCTAAGAGGAAAATTCATTGCTTGGAGTTCATTCCTCAAAAAAAGAAAAAACCAACAAATAAATGATCTCATACTTCATCTCAAAATCCTAGAAAAAGAAGAGCAAAACAACAGCAAAAGAAGTAGAAGGCAAGAAATAATTAAAATCAGAGCTGAAATTAATGAAATTGAAACAAAAGAAACAATTGAAAAAATTGACAAAACTAAAAGCTGGTTCTTTGAAAAAATAAATAAAATTGACAGACCCTTAGCCATGCTAACGAAGAGAAGAAGAGAGAGAACCCAAATTACTAGCATACGGGATGAAAAAGGCAATATCCAACAGACACTTCAGAAATACAGAAGATAATCAGAAATTACTTTGAATCCTTATACTCCAATAAAATAGAAGATAGTGAAGGCATAGATAAATTCCTTGAGTCTTATGATCTGCCCAGATTGAGCCAGGAGGATATAGACAACCTAAACCGACCAATAACAATAGAGGAAATAGAAGAAACCATCAAAAGACTACCAACTAAGAAAAGCCCAGGACCGGATGGTTATACAGCAGAGTTTTACAAAACCTTTAAAGAGGAACTAACACCAATACTTTTCAAGCTATTTCAGGAAATAGAAAAAGAAGGAGAACTTCCAAATTCATTCTACGAGGCCAACATCACCCTGATTCCGAAACCAGACAAAGACACTTCAAAGAAGGAAAACTACAGACCAATATCTCTAATGAACCTTGACGCAAAAAATCCTCAATAAAATTCTGGCGAATCGGATTCAAATACATATCAAAAAAATTATACATCATGATCAAGTAGGATTCATCCCTGGGATGCAAGGCTGGTTTAATATACGGAAATCAATAAATGTTATTCACCACATCAATAGACTTAAAAATAAGAACCATATGATCATCTCAATAGATGCAGAAAAAGCATTCGATAAAGTACAGCATCCCTTTATGTTCAAAACGCTAGAAAAATTAGGGATAACAGGATCATACCTCAACATTGTAAAAGCAATCTATGATAAGCCACAGGCCAGCATCATTCTGAATGGAGAAAAATTGAAGGCATTCCCTCTAAGATCTGGTACAAGACAGGGATGCACTCTCTCACCACTTCTGTTCAACATAGTCCTAGAAACACTGGCCAGAGCAATTAGACAGACAAAAGAAATTAAAGGCATAAAAATAGGAAAAGAAGAACTTAAATTATCACTATTTGCAGATGATATGATTCTATACCTAGCAGACCCAAAAGGGTCTACAAAGAAGCTATTAGAACTAATAAATGAATTCAGCAAAGTGGCAGGATATAAGATCAAGACGCATAAATCAAAGGCATTCCTGTATATCAGCGACAAATCCTCTGAAACGGAAATGAGGACAACTACTCCATTCACAATATCCCCCCAAAAAATAAAATACTTGGGAATCAACCTAACAAAAGAGGTGAAAGATTTATACAATGAAAATTACAGAACCCTAAAGAAAGATATAGAAGAAGACCTTAGAAGATGGAAAAATATACCCTGCTCATGGATAGGCAGAACCAACATCATCAAGATGGCGATATTACCAAAAGTTCTCTATAAGTTTAATGCAATGCCAATCAAAATCCCAGCAGCATTTCTTGTAGAAATAGATAAAAGAATCATGAAATTCATATGGAATAATAAAAGACCCAGAATAGCAAAAACAATGCTAAGCAGGAAGTGTGAATCAGGCGGTATAGCGATACCAGACTTCAAACTATACTACAGAGCAATAGTAACTAAAACAGCATGGTACTGGTACCAAAACAGGCGGGTGGACCAATGGTACAGAATAGAGGACACAGTAACCAACCCACAAAACTACAACTATCTTATATTTGATAAAGGGTCTAAAAGCATGCAATGGAGGAAGGATAGCATCTTCAACAAATGGTGCTTGGAAAACTGGAAATCCATTTGCATCAAAATGAATCTGAATCCCTATCTCTCGCCATGCACAAAAGTTAATTCAAAATGGATCAAGGAGCTTGATGTTAAATCAGAGCCACGGCATCTGATAGAAGAAAAAGTAGGGTATGATCTACATACTGTGGGATCGGGCTCCAAATTCCTCAATAGGACACCCATAGCGCAAAAGTTAACAACTAGAATCAACAAATGGGACTTACTCAAACTAAAAAGTTTTTTCGCAGCAAAAGAAACAATAAGAGAGATAAACAGGGAGCCTACATCCTGGGAACAAATCTTTACTCCACACACTTCAGATAGAGCCCTAATAACCAGAATATACAAAGAACTCAAAAAATTAGACAATAAGATAACAAATAACCCAATCAATAAATGGGCCAAGGACCTGAACAGACACTTCTCAGAGGAGGACATACAATCAATCAATAAGTACATGAAAAAATGCTCACCATCGCTAGCAGTCAGAGAAATGCAAATCAAAACTACCCTAAGATACCATCTCACCCCAGTAAGATTGGCAGCCATTAGAAAGTCAAACAACAATAAGTGCTGGAGAGGATGCGGGGAAAAGGGCACTCTTGTTCATTGCTGGTGGGACTGCAAATTGGTGCAGCCAATTTGGAAAGCAGTATGGAGATTTCTTGGAAAGCTGGGAATGGAACCACCATTTGACCCAGCTATTCCCCTTCTCGGTCTATTCCCTAAAGACCTAATAAGAGCATGCTACAGGGACACTGCTACATCGATGTTCATAGCAGCACAATTCACGATAGCAAGATTGTGGAATCAGCCTAGATGCTCTTCAATAGATGAATGGATAAAAAAATGTGGCATTTATACACAATGGAGTATTACTCTGCATTAAAAAATGACAAAATCATAGAATTTGGAGGGAAATGGATGGCATTAGAGCAGATTATGCTAAGTGAAGCTAGTCAATCTTTAAAAAACAAATACCAAATGACTCCTTTGATATAAGGGGTGTAAACAAGGACAGGGTAGGGACGAAGAGCTTGAGAAGAATATTTACAGTAAACAGGGATGAGAGGTGGGAGGGAAAGGGAGTGAGAAGGGAAATTGCATGGAAATGGAAGGCGATCCTCAGGGTTATACAAAATGTCATATAAGAGGTAAGGAGGGGTAAGTCAAGAGAATACAAATGGAAGACATGATTTACAGTAGAAGGGGTAGAGAGAGAAAAGGGGAGGGGAGGGGAGGGGAGGGGAGGGGGGATAGTAGACAATAGGACAGACAGCAGAATACATCAGACACTAGAAAGGCAATATGTCAATCAATGGAAGGGTAACTGATGTGATACAGCAATTTGTATACGGGGTAAAAGCGGGAGTTCATAATCCACTTGAATCAAACCGTGTAATATGATGTATTAAGAACTATGTAATGTTATGAACGACCAATAAAAAAAAAAAAAAAATATTGTGCTAAAAAAAAAAAAAAAAAAATAATGTGAGTTGTCTATAGGTGTATTATGTCTATTTTTCTATGGATTTTTGGTGTGTCATTTAAAGCATAAGTGTACCTATTTTCTTTAGTCTGCACCTTATTCTTTTACTCCATATGTGATGATATTATCATGCAGATATTTAAGGTTATAAAATCTAAGACTTATCAAAAAAAAAAATAAATAAATAAATAAATAAAAAATAAAAAACAAATACCAAATGACTCCTTTGATATAAGGGGTGTAAACAAGGACAGGGTAGGGACGAAGAGCTTGAGAAGAATATTTACAGTAAACAGGGATGAGAGGTGGGAGGGAAAGGGAGTGAGAAGGGAAATTGCATGGAAATGGAAGGCGATCCTCAGGGTTATACAAAATGTCATATAAGAGGTAAGGAGGGGTAAGTCAAGAGAATACAAATGGAAGACATGATTTACAGTAGAAGGGGTAGAGAGAGAAAAGGGGAGGGGAGGGGAGGGGAGGGGGGATAGTAGACAATAGGACAGACAGCAGAATACATCAGACACTAGAAAGGCAATATGTCAATCAATGGAAGGGTAACTGATGTGATACAGCAATTTGTATACGGGGTAAAAGCGGGAGTTCATAATCCACTTGAATCAAACCGTGTAATATGATGTATTAAGAACTATGTAATGTTATGAATGACCAATAAAAAAAAAAAATAAAACCCCCCAAAAAAAAAATGACAAAATCATAGAATTTGGAGGGAAATGGATGGCATTAGAGCAGATTATGCTAAGTGAAGCTAGTCAATCTTTAAAAAATAAATACCAAATGACCCCTTTGATATAAGGGGAGTAAACAAGGACAGGGTAGGGATGAAAGTTTGAGAAGAAGATTTACATTAAACAGGGATGAGAGGTGGGAGGGAAAGGGAGTGAGAAGGGAAATTGCATGGAAATGGAAGGCGATCCTCAGGGTTATACAAAATGACATATAAGAGGAAAGGAGGGGTAAGACAAAATAATACAAATCGAAGAAATGATTTACAGTAGAAGGGGTAGAGAGAGAAAAGGGGAGGGGAGGGGAGGGGAGGGGGGATAGTAGAGAATAGGACAGAGAGCAGAATACATCAGACACTAGAAAGGCAATTTGTCAATCAATGGAAGGGTAACTGATGTGATACAGCAATCTGTATACGGGGTAAAATTGGGAGTTCATAACCCACTTGAATCAAACTGTGAAATATGATGTATTAAGAACTATGTAATGTTTTGAACGACCAACAATAAAAAAAAAAAAAAAAACTCAATGCAGGAACAATGGAACTGATACTCAAAATATTAACATCTTCAAAGATCTAAGAAAAACATTGTCAACCTAAAAAACATATTCCTAGCAATATGACCTTTCTAGACTAGGACACAACAAAAGTAAGTAGAGCTCAATCTCAAAAATACGATATTGCATGGAAGAAGCTAATTGTAGAAAACTTTGTAATGTATCATGCCATTTTTATACAGTTCAGAAATCAGCAAAAATACACAATTATTTTAGCTTTTTAGTTAAATATATGTGGGACAAAATTATCATAAAAAGCAAGAAATTATTGTAACTAAAAGGGGTTACCTCTGGGAGACAGGAAATGGGAAAGGAGGCAGTACACAGGGAGAGAGAACAGGACTCATAATGGTCTGGTGCAAACTGGAATGTAGTACAGGAATGCATCTTATTACTGTGCTTCAAAACTTAAAAACTATCTCTGGGATGCATCAGAAATATGTGTTTTAGTCAGCATTTTTGCCTCTGTGAACGATAGACCTCTGACTACAAGAACCTCAAGGAGGAAAAGTTTACTTATTCCAGAGGTCTCAGTCCACAGCGGGCTGGCTTCACCCTTGGGGGTCAAGGTGAGGCAGAACATCACTATGGAAGGGTGTGGCAGAGAAAAGCAAGTCAGGACATGGCACCAGGAAGCAGAAAGAGAGAGCTCCACTCCAAAGTCTCTCCGCCAGGAGCCCACCTCCTCCAGCTACACCTTGCCTTCCTACAGTTACACCCAGTTAATTCCTATAGAGGATTAATGCAATGATCAGATTAAACCTCTTATAATCCAATCATTTACCTATGAACTTTTGGGGGACATCTTATCTGTGTGTGTGTATGTGTGTGTGTGTGTGTGTGTATTTATATACATAGATCCATATATATTATACAGACAGATCTACCTCTCTCTATATATATAGATTGATCTCTATATAATATAGATCTTATATATTATATAGATACATATATGGAGAGTAATATCAATTATTTAAGTGGCAGTTCTCTTTGATTAGGCACACTAAATTTTAATATAATATAGTCAGAAGAATTTTCTAAAAATTTAGAGAGTGGGTTCCAGTAATCTGAAACAAAATACTAAAATGAGAGCTCCATAAAGTTTCAAATAAATAGTGGGAAACACACTCTATCACCCCAAGCCCACCCTTTGGAGTATAAGCAGGACCTGTGACTTACTTGCTTTTAACCAACACAATATAGCAAAGGTGTTGGGATGACACTCTCTTGATGAGGTTTGTTATCTGGTAAAGGTGCTCCATGATATCACTCTTGTGACAAAGTTTCATTGCATAAGAAGGTCCTAGCAAACCGGAGAAGTTCTCCCACTGGCCTTGCAGATGGAAGAAACCACATTGTCAACTGCCTATGGAACGTGCAGAGAGGCAGGGCACTGAGGAGCAGAAACCCCTTAGAAGCCGGCCTCACTCCTAGGCACAAGGAAATGAATTCTGCCAATGCTTGTATGAGCTTGGATGTGGATTCCTCCCTAGAAGGGTCTTTAGATGAGAAAGTAGCCTGGTCAGCCCCTTGTTTGAGATAATACATACTTGTTTTTTCAAAACCGCTAGAATTGGGGTGATTTGTAACAAAGCAATAGAAAACTGATGCTTGCTGTATTCGTTATCTTTGTATCATTCCTGTGACACAGTGCAGTGTTTAACTCAGCGTACTGTGTAAATATTTTTTTTCTTTATTTGTCTGCTTATTTATTTATTTAGTGAATAAATGGAAGAATTAAAACAAGCCCTCACCCCTCCAAGCCTGTCCCATCAGGATGCTAATGGAATGATGGAATGTTCTGGCAACAGAGGGAGCTTCCTGTTCTGGGAGGTGAATAGATAAGAAGCCAGATTCACACAATGCCATGGGCCCATGGGCTGGTGGGCAGAGGAAAAGAAAGGGCCTGAACCTGGTCTGTTTTCTCAAGTCCCTGAGGCCTAAAGGAACACGTTCTATACAGTAGCAATAGATTCACCAAGAAGCAAATGAACTTAAGCTTTAGAGCCCTTAATTTCCACCTGCTTCTTCCAAAGCAGTTTTGCATATAATACTTTGAGAGGGTCTCAAAGACTCCATATGCTCGAGGTGCCATCAAACCTGTATCCACCTACCTCTGATAAATTATAGAGAACAGGGACACTAAGTATTCTCCTCTGCAACTGAGGGACACCAAATAGGTTGATTGCAAAAAGAGGTACCAAATAAATGCTTAAACTGAATTGCTATTTTTCTAGAGGTATCACAAAAAAAACAACTCTAAAGATTTCATTCATTCATTCATGCTTAAATCTAGAGTTATTGGTTGTAGACAATTGTATATAAATTGTTACAGTGTATAATTTTTACCCCTTGGTGTGTGCACTTTTGTCTGTGTGGTTAACCCCTCTGTAACAGATAGACTATTGGAAATACTCATGTTTTCTGTTTGCTTCTTTCTGTCTGGTGGTGGCCTTGAGCCTGGTCATCCCTCTAGGGATATAGTCAGGAGGCAGGGACTAAGATTCTATAATCTACTGAGGTCTTTTCCAAGTTCAGATCCTTCTTAAGATTACTCTCTCCAATATTTCTCAGTGAATAAATTGTTTTATGGAGGGACAATATCTCTTTTAGATTATATTGGTTTGGTTTGAATAAGTTCAAGTAGAAGGCAGAGCAGAGACCTCAGTGGTGAAAACTAAATAGAAGTACTAATAAAATCGTACCTGGTGAGTACTATCATTGGTGGATTTCTTCTCTTTCTTTCTTTGATTTTTTAGTTATTGGGTGCTTACTATTTTCCTGGGCCTCTGGGTCCTAGTAAATGGAGATTCTTTTAATATTCTTTATAACTATTTCCTCTCTTCAGTACAGATATAAATTAAAGGTACAACTTCTTGATCATTTAGTAAAAGTATTTGAATAATGTTGATTGCATGAAAACTATCCAGATGTCATTTCTTCCACCACCTTCTTCAATCTGCCAGAAAAAAAGACAGCTCTTTGTAGAAATTCTAATGTTCTGACTACCCTTGTTCTACATCTTGCTTCCCCTTCTCTCTGGGGAGTGAGTCCATGTAAATGCTCCATGTTCCTCAGCTCCTGGAACTAACCCCTTGCCCTGATCACCCTTTTGCATTTAAGACTACATAAGATCTTACCAGTTTCACTTTAGCCTATTAGGCTCAAGTTCAACCTCCATCCAAGCTGAAACTACCCAGGGCCAAGAGTCTTACATTTTGTAGGCACTTGTACTTCTGTTCCTAGGGCCTCAGGCCATACTTATCCTACAGGGACTGTTCTGCTACTACTTGCATTTCTGTAATGCACATTGATGTCTCCCCTTGACATATGAGAGAGTGACGTCGGTGTAACATGGATCAGTGGGAGGAAAGAAGACAAGCTCTCAGTGTAGCCATGGTGTAGGCACAGGGATGTTTTCACTGCATTTTAAGAAAATTAAGAATTTTTATTGCAGCTGGGAATTCTTCCCCAGGAAGGTCACCCCAGGTGTGTGTTGGCAACTTGCGGCTGTTCTTTGGCAGCCTTAAGAGCTGACCCAACAGCCCGAGGCTCCAGGGTCATCAGCACTGCCCAGTACCCACTGGACTTGCTCTAAATGAAGGGCTTCTGACACACTCACTTGGTTACCATTATGCATGTTTGATGTCTGGCCACACTGAGGTTCCAGCTGCTTTTGCTCATTCTCTGACACCTAGGCAGGATTTAGGTGGAATGTCCTACCCTACTTTTCCATTGGCCCTGTCATTTGTAGGGGGCAGGGTTTTCAAGGGTCTGTGTCATGTGGCTGCAAGTGTACTTACCTGGGGGCAGCGCTGAGCCTTCAGCAGCATGTCCTGATGCTCATAGGATCTTGGGAGCTTTGCCCATCAGCCTTTAGTCTGCCTATATCAGAAACCATGATGATGACTCCTGTCCAGCATCTGTAACTTAGTGTCCCCAGCTCTCCTGTTCTTCCTCTGAGTCTGGCAATCAGAGAACTGCACTGTCCTGAATTCTTCAGCTTCTCACCTGCTGTGGGCATTTTCTCAACCCTGAGGCCAATGGTGTCATTGGCGTCTTTGTGAAATGCCACAGTGCCTGAGCATCTGGGATGGCTACTGCATTTGCTTTGAGGGAAGAGGCTCAACACAAGGATAGAGCTCAACACTGCCAACTTACCCCCTCCCAATCTGCTCGTGTGTCCCGGAGCTGAAAGCCATAGGCCATAATTGCTACACACTGAATGGATAAACAAACCGTAAATAACTCTGTGAACACATCATAAACATGGGGCCAACCTGTCTCTCCTAGCCTGTCTGTCACCAAAGGCTGAAGGAGTAACATGAACAAGGATGCCTCTTTCCCAGGACTTGAGGCAGCAGGAAGGGATCAAAACTGGAAGCAGAAGTTTCTCTTATGGGTGGAGTGGGGCAGCTGGACTTCATCTTGCTAAAGCTGAAGCAAGAGGAAGGGGGTGGTCTAATGGACAGAGGGAAAAATTGCAAAGCCAAGGAAAAGAGAAAGAGCCAAGGCTAGATTCTAAGAGGGATGAAGAGCCTCACTTTCTGAAAACACTAAAAATACATCTTCTTGCCACTGCACACATATGAGCACAAATGTGTGTGTGTGCATATACACACACCTCTGCACCACTAGAGACTCATCCTTTCTTTTCTATAAAAAGAAAATTATTGGTAACCAGGTCTGGTAAAGGCCACAAGCAGGCTGACACTGGCCTGTCAATATGTTCTGTCTTTTGTTCACATAAGTTTATGAATTATTTTTACATGAAATGCCCTTAGTTAGCGGGTGTACACTGTTGTTTGCTGTCGTCCCCACCATGCCCTAACAACACAGTGTTTCTTATCTCCCAGGTCTCTCTAGCAGGTTTTTCTCTCAAATCCAGTACTCATAAATTTTTGTAGAGGAGACTTTCCTGTGGGTTGTTGGACAATTAGCAGCCTCCATGCTTTCCACCCACTAGATTCCATTGGTACCCCATGCACCACCCATAGCTAAAATGTTTTGAGCTTCAGAGACACAAAGCAATTTCCTTAAAGTCCCGTGGCTAGTCAGTGCCTGTACCAGGAGTAGTTCTATGATCTTACACACCTAGCTTAGTTTTTTTCTCCCATGGTATGGTAGTACACCCACAAATTAGCAGTTTTCCCTTTATGTAAAGAATTTCCTGAGTCTCTCTGAAGACACCTCTTAAGGTAGATTACTTGACACTCTTAATGTACAGTTCATGGTAAATGGCTAGATGTATTATTTAGAGGTGATGACCCCCATATCTCTGAGCCCACTTCCTTTGCCTATTCAATGGGAGTAATAATGGTACCCAACATCAAGCTGATCTGCACTAGTTGGCCAGAAGTTGGTTGGGGTTCATATTATCTGGTTGTTTGGTGTTTGTGACTTACTGGATCTTAAATACTTTGATTCACCCGACACATCTTCCTAAGTTGTGATGATGATAAAGAGAGAGAGTCCAGATATGATTGGCACATTGTAAATTCCAAGTAGACATGAGCTGCTATTTTCATTACCCACAGCCATAACTGGGTAAAGGAAGCTCACCTGCCACTCTTACGTTATATCCTCTCTCCTTCCCATGCCTGCCCCACTCACAGGGTGCCTTCTTGTTTCTCTACTTTGGCTGACTGTGCTCATTCTTGCCTTGGAATCTTTGCATGTCTTGTGCCTCCTGCCTAGGGTACTCAGACCAGGCCTTTATTCTGCTTCTTGATTTGTAGAGTTCTGTTCAGGTGCCCCATCTTCAGGGAGTCCTTCCCTGACCTTCTTCTATGAATATTAGGTGTCCACTTAAAACTCATGGGTGATACAGGCAAGAAAATTTAGAGGTAAAATGACGGTTGTGAAACCCTCGATCTAATCAGTGCATTGATTCCCTGCTAGGGATTAACTAGGTGATGACTGTAGGCAGGTAGGTGTGGCTGCAGGAGCTGGGTCACTGAGGTTGTGCCTTTGGAGTTTATATTTGTGAGTGGAGCTTAGTCTCTTCCTCTACTTCCTGGTGTGATGTCCTGAGCTGCTTTCCTCTGCCTCATCCTTCCTAATGTCATGATGCTCTTTCTCACCTCTGGCCCAGAACAATGGAGTCAGCTGTCTCTGAACTGAGACCTGTGAACCCAAGAGCACCAAACAAATTTTTCCTCTCTAAAATTGTTCTTGTCAAGTCTTTTAGTCACTGCAGGAAAAGGCTGACTGAAATAAGTACCCTCCACCCAATTCTGAATACCACTGTGGTAGCTGGACTACTAATGACTTTTGTTATTGTGTGTCTTCCTCCTGTCTGTAAAAAGGAACTTGGTATGTGTGTGCCATAGCTCCACATTCTGTCATGTCTGGAAGAGTCAGAGAGCCCAGCATACAGCCTCGGTGCTCAAGACATACTTGTGGAAGGAATAAATTAAATAAGAACTCTGACTCTGATTCCAAGGCTAGTATTATTTCCTTTTCATTAGATGTAAGATGAACATGATCCATTCACAATTTGTTCACTGATTCATTTGTCCCTTGGTTTTTTTTGTTCATTCATTCATTCAGCAAACATGTACTGTGTACCTTATCGGTAATCTACCTTCTCTGTGCAGAAAATTTCAATGAGCAAATTTCACTTTTTCTTATTCTTCATTATCAGCTGCAAGTGAGTAGAAAAAATAGAGGCTTCCAAGACAGATGCAGACATGTTTTTTTCATATCAGCATTCTCCAGGTCTTGCTAGCCCACTGTCACCCAGTGCCTCTTCTGTGTGCCAGGTGCCACCCAGGCACTGACTCTGCAATGGAGAGGTCTGGTTCCAGGCCCAGGCTGATTTTTCATATCACAGTCTTCTCTGCTCTGTTCTCCTGCCATGCCTGTGCTCATCACCCTGGCCTGGATGCCTGCATGGCTTTCTCAGGCGCACACAGACTGGCCTCTTATTGATCAAGACAGTTCAGCTGCTGGCAGGCCTCAGGGAGACAGCTTGCTGCATTCTTTTCTATTTAACCACCACCAGCTCATCTGAATTCCTAGGATTACCCTCTGGTTTCAAGACCATCTGTGAACCAGTGCACGGCTTGCTCAGATCTTCCCTATTATGCTTTGCTTTTCCTTAAAGCATATACACTCTATTCTTCATAAGGATTTTAAACCTAAACATTATGTGTCAAAAGTCAGGAGTAAGGCAAGTCATGGACACAGGGAACCTGTGATGTCTGGATCCTATCTCTCTTTCTTAGGTGGTGATTTTAAGGTCTTTCATTTTGGAAATCAATCTGGTTGGCTTTCTGGACTGGGTAAAGAGGGCAGTTTTAATTTTAGTTTGGCAAGTGGCTGTTTTCATAGGACTCAGCCATTTCTGCAGCGTGTATTTCAGTCAGCTCTCCACACAATGCTCCTGGAGCTGAGCTTTGACTGTGCTCAGAGGCATCATCTCCCTTGGGCCCCCAGAAATTCATCCTCCACAGTTTTGGGCTGCTGTTGAGTGTCCTTACAGATCACTTGTCAGCTTTAACCCCTGAAAATATACAGTGCCTCTCCATGGGTCCTCCTGCCTGCTCAGCTGACTCAGAATCTGGAGGACAATTTTGGCCCAAGACCTAGTGAATGTGTTGGAAAAGGAAGCTCCGGGGAACATCCAGGCTTTGCATCCAGGAATTATCACCATTTGAGTTCTAAACACCAGGATGGCTGGTTGTCCAAGAACAGACTCAACATTAGAGTCCACCTCATTAAAAAGTCCCCATGTGCTAGGAGGACCACTGTTCTCTTTACAGATTTTAGAGCAAATTCTTGTGATTTCACCCAGACAGTTCTAACTATTCACAGAGCTTAGCAAATCATAAGGTACTGGGAGTGGATAACTCTGGCTCTCCATAGTCAGCCAGCATCAATCATTATATGACATTAACATCCCTAAACTTTGAATCCAGTGAGATTCAGAAGGTTCTTTTTTTTTTTTTTTTTTTAGGAATTGGTTGGGGTTCCCTGAAAATGCTGGAAGTTTTTAGTTTTTATGAGGCTGTGTGTGAAGGGAACATATGATCAGTAATAACCTAGATTTTCTGCTTTTGCTGCTGCCTGCTCATGTGCATCCCGCAGCTCTCAGGCGCTTATTGGGTTCTCACTGGGTTCACTCACGTGTTTCTCTGTCAACACCAGCTCATTATTTAGCTTTTGTCATATTTTCTGTCTCCTGCTCTGGTTCCCTAGAGTAGTTTCTTCCATTTCCAAAGCCCTGCAGGGCCATCAGTCCTACCCCCACCAAGGTTAATCTCCAGTTTAACACCACTGTTTATGCCAAGGGGACTGTCATCTTAAGTTTTTGGTTAAGGGCTCTGCTAAGATCTAGGCTAAGGAAGAACAATGATATACTCCCCACTTTCTGTCACACATTACCATAAAATAGCACTCACAGAGTCCTTTATGGTTATGGTGTCCCCAGAAGTGGCCTCTGACCCTGAAGGCCAATGGTCTGTGAGGCCAGGTAGTTTTCTTCATTACCATGTAGTGTTTCAATAGACCTCAAATGAAAGAAAAGGCCCCCATGCATGTCTGCTTTGGCCACATACACATAGGCCTTAATTTCATTTCAGAACACCTAGGACCATCTGGACTACTCCAGGAGAAGGGACAATTTACCTTTATGGGATGACAGAATAGAACTGCCTAATAAGGGTCATCACCATTGGCCCAGGTGAGATGACTTGTCTAACCCCCACCCCTAATGTCTATGCTCCTGTGCTCTTTAGTCCCAGGCTTCAGCTCCTTATTTCCCTAGATTTGACATTAATTCACAGCCCAAACCCTGAATAGATCTAGGCTTTGTGTGACCTGGACCTTATGTGAGAGACTGGGAAGGCAGGTATCTGCAGAACCTTCTCCCTGGGATTTGGTTCTATTCCATCATTCATCCACCTTATCATTGAGGTACATGTGAAGGGGACTGAACTGCCTTGTTACCCAGTGAAAAGTGGATAAAAAAGAGGGGACTGTGTGGGACTCTCAGAAAACCTCTCTTCAAGAGAGAGTACATCATAAGCCCAAATGTACAAGATGTTCTCTATTTAAATTCTACTCACTCTTTTGGGGCCCAGTTGGATGTCATCTTTTCCATGTGTCCTTTATCCTTACTCTAACACTCATTCAACATTGTGGATTTGCACTCCATCTTCAGCATGATCTCAGTGCTCTTTGGGATGTAGCTGAGGCCATCAAAGCATTGTGTACCATCCATGTATATCTAACAGGAAACACTTGTCTTGAGATGGTGGAGCCCTGTAACTACTGACCTCATGCCTAGTTCTGGGCTTCATCTTGATTGATGCCTATAACGCTGCTCTGGACTTCCATTTCACAATTTTGTTAGAGAATGTGATTCTTTGAAGTGGGTATGATAAATTCATCTTATAAGAGCCTTTTGCAACATTTTTATTAAACTTTACCATGCCCGGGTTCATAAATAAGAATCATAAAAAGATGGATCTCTAAACAAATTACCAACTTTTTCCTTTACATCACAAAAACTATTTTGGAAGAATGATCCTTATTCTTCCACTACTCCTGGTAGTCAGGAGTCTGAAGCAATCCTGATTTGCGCTTTTCCTAGATATCCTCTTATGGCTACAATTAAGATTTTCCAAAAATATGAAAGCTTCAAAGTTCTTAGGGATGAAGAGCCTGGCAGTGACAATGTGAAGGCTTGTGGAACATGGCATTATGATACTAATGATTTGGCCATATAAAGTGTCCTACTTGAAGCACACAGCCTGGATAAGACTGAGGCTGAAATTATTGAGCACACTTAGGAAATTATTTTTATTCATTTCTGGTTGTATTTCTCAATTGTTCACCTTGTTCCAAAAGTGATTTGTGGCAAGAGATATAATTTGTATTTGATTCATGATATAAAGACTTATGAATTTTCTTAGCCCACAAATTCAACATGATCCAAAAGTAGTAACTTTATGGTGCTTTCCCTAGGCAGATTCATCCCAGGTAAAGCACCTGGGTTGGGTGCACAGGAATGGAACACAGAGGAAGAATGTAGGACAGTGAAGAAAGCTTGAAGGGCCCAAGAATATGATGTTAGTCTTGAGAAAAAAAGAATAGATCTGAGAAATGCTCACTAACTGTCAGAAATGCCAAACTATTAAAAGAGATTTCAAATGAGTAGGATGCACTTTTTTCCCAAACCTGAATCAGGTCAGATGCACAAAAGCTACAAGACATCAAATTCTCATGCAGTAAAAGGAGTGATTTCTAAACAAAGATTTCTAATGGAGCACACAACTTTCTTGTGAGACAGCCTGCTCCCCTTTATCAGCAAGGCTCAGAAAGAGACTCTGGCCACCTGCAGGGATATTGTGCCAGTTTCTTCTCTCTGGTCCTCTGGGGCCTGGGCCAGGGAGTGGGAGCAGTCTGGGGCTGAGCCAGCCTGAGCGGTGCCTGGTACTAGGATTGTAGCCCTTGGGTACTGTGCCAAAAGAAGGGAAGCAGATATTAAAACAAGGACTGTGCAAAAGGACCAAAGTACTGGGGGCCAGGTATGTCACAAATGGGTTACCAAACGGGGAAGGGCAGAACAGACAGGAAGCAGGATGAATCCAGTCAGGGTAGGCGGAGACCAGCGGGATCTGATTTCATGAACTTGGTCCCTCTGTAGTGGCATTCCATTAGCAAGAAACTAACTTGTCTCACTGAGTCAAGTGTGTAGTTTTTTTTTTTTAATTTATTTTTTAGTTGCAGGTGGACACAATACCTTTATTTTATTTTTATATGGTGCTGACGATCCAACCCAGTGCCACATGCATACTAGGCAAGTGCTGTACCTCTGAGCCACAACTCCAGCCTCAAGTGTGTCCTTTTTATAATTGGGAATCTCGACCTGACAGATTCCATTCCAGTAGATTAGTCTTCTTATGTTACTTGTGTCAGTAATTGTCCTCAGTGAAGACACTGAGAATAAATCTCTGGCTAATTCCATACATTTCAGCCTCTTGTATCTTCTCAAAGACTGAGCACAAGGTTAGGAAGACAGATTCCTTTGTTCTTTATGTATCTGCCATGCTCAATCAGGAAAATTAGCCAACTTTCTTGGTTTTCAGATTCCTTATCTGAAAAAAGAGGAACTTGCAAGTAGCTCTTCCTCTAAGTCTAAATCACCAGGGAGGGATTAATTTGTTAATTTTCTTTGTCCATTGCATTCATTTTCCTTTACCCTAGGCAACATATTCCATGACACATATTAGCATGTTTTTTTTTCCCCTTGGCCTCCAAGTGTATTACTGTTTTCCAATTGATATATGTTTGTGGACCAGTTAAAACACAGTGGAAATGACTAGGGATGTAGTTAAGTGGCAGAGCATTTGCCTAGCATGCACAAAGCCCTGGGTTCCATGCACAAGGCCCTGGGTTCCATCCCCAGAGCTGCAAAGAGCAACAACAAACCTTTTGCTGTACTGGCTATAGATGTCATAGGACCCAGAAGCGGGGAGGTCAAATCACCAAGGAGATGGCAGAAAAGAAGAAATCCAAAAATTTCTACTTATAGAAATCTGGATTCGAGGCTCAGTTTTAAAGAACACTGAGAATGAGAACAATGCTTACCTCAAAATGACCAATTCTTACTGTGATTCTGTCACAAGCAGAATTTGAGATAAGCCAGATGTATGAGTGACTTATCCAGGAATGTGGCCTCAGCGTGCAGGAGCAGGGACATGAAGAGTGGACTGAGAAGGAGGGAGAGTGGCTCCAAAGATGCATCCCTGAGCTGGTTATCACTAGGGACAACTAGTGGCGTGGCCTGTGGGAATAGCACAAATTTTAGAAAGTACATTTTAGAACTATTCACTTGGGGTGGGGGGGACAAAAAGATATCTGTCCATTAGTTCCCATTTCCCACTGGTCAAAGGTTACTCTGTAAATGTTAATTCTCTAGCTTTTTGAGCTAGTGCATTAACTGAATGGCCACAGGTTTCCCAGTTTCCCATGCTGTGACATCAGAAAGCTTCAGATAGTGAAGCAAGAGCATGAGGGTTTCTCAGGTGATTGGTGGATGAGATTTGATGCAGTCTTCAGGAACTGATCTCCATAGTCATGGGGGAATAAGAAGTGAAACAGCAGGATTTATAGTATGCAAATATGGTGACCCAAATTCACTACCTCTCACTGCCACTCCAAAGCTTTGTGGCTGATAATTTTGCACATACACTTGAACAGAGGATCCTCTGGGCACTCTCACCACTTCTGCTGGAGACTGCTTCTCCCCTTGAGCACAGTCACCTCTGCAGGGTGCCACTTGTGCTTCTGCTAAGAATTGCCAGCTCTACCCTAGACACCATGCGGCACTTAAATTTCTTCCTGTCCTACAACTTCAGGGCTTGGTTATTTGGCTAGAATTCTTACTCCCAACTCATCCATTTTAATGAAACCTTTTTTCAGGAGGCTTTTCAGTCATGGAAATGTACTCTTAGAGGTAGTCTCCAGGCAGTCCATTGGTGAACAGAGCTTAATTTGATGTTGGGACTAAAGCTACATAAATATTAGCTTGAACAAGTACAAATATGTTTATGTGCTCTACTAAGCAGAAGTTCTAAAACATTCACAGATAGGAGTGGAACATAAAGAGAGAATAATGCAGAGTCAGAGAGAAATGGGAGAGAGAGAGAAAGAGGGGAGAGAAGGAGAGAAAGGGAGGGAGGGAGGGAGGGAGGGAGGGAGGGAGGGAGAGAGAGAGAGAGAGAGAGAGAGAGAGAGAGAGAATGAATCTTGAAGCTCAGTAAGAAAGCAGAAGACATAAACACTGTCTCCTAAGTCTTCGCTGTGTGTACAACTATGACCACATGTTACTAGATACATGAAGTAATCATCCTAGGGAAAAAATGGTTTCCTTGTACTGGTTTAGATCTAACAGTCATCCCCACTCTGCCTCCACCTCTAAGCCACTTAACTTGAATTTCTAACATTTTCCAGAGAAGGTATTTAAGTAACTTTCATTATTTATCTAATGCTATTAAACTGTGGTCACTATCTAGAATTCCTTGCAAATGATTACTCTAAAGCCCCTGTGCTGTATCCTAAGCCCAATTCCTAGTCAAACCCAACAGAGAGAGAGAACAGCTGTTATGTGCTGGGCACCCCCACTGACTTTATAAAAATGTTTTTGACTGATTAACTAGGTGATTCCTATTCTCTGCATCTCGGTTTCTCATAGTTTTGAAAGCTGGGGATCAGTTGCTACCAAAGTCATCTTTTCCCAAGTGTAATTAATCCCTGTTCTGATAGAAAGTGGGAGGGAAATCCAATTTACAACTATTTGAACCTACAAATCCTTCTCCCCTCGATCCCCTCCAGTCCCAGATTTGGAGTGTCCTGAGAGTGCTGAGGTTTGAATAGTGTCTCTTTTCAGAGAAATCACTTTTCTCTGAAAAGAGACACTATTCAAACCTCAGCACTCTTCTTGCACTCCTCCTTGGGTGATGCTAGTAAGATAAAGACAAGGACAGAGGTAGACAGTCATGACATCTTCAAGGTCAGGAAGAGAGTGTCATAGAAGGGTGACAGGTTGCAGAAGTTGGAGGATGAGATAAAATTCCTAAGTAAACTCATTTACTGTTTCTTTATAAAAACACTGACTCTATCTTAGCCATTTTTGTGTACTGACCATGATGATTGAGCTTGTAGGCACTGACAGAAAGGAGGCCTCTGAGGCCATTTTATATAGTTTGATGTCTCTGGAAAGAACTCTCCTTAATATATTTACATAGAACAGAGAAGAGAGCGGGGTATAAATGGAACAGCCTGGAATGTAAATCTATATAACAGTGATCGATGATGTCACTTAGGGTCTGACAGGCTCATGCTTACTTGATCTTCTGTTAATCCTATTGTATTAGTTAAGACCCCTTCAAGTGCAAGTGAAATAATCTTAAACTAGCTAAAACTAGTTCTGGGCTTTGGGTTCTGTTCTGCCTGGGCTTTACACAATACCCATTGGACAAACAGTATCCCAGGCCACCACCAAGTGCTCAGTTGTGGATCCACCGATGCAGTGGTTTCCAGGGACCTTCCCCAGGCTTCCCCTTGGTGGTCCTCTTCTGCTGCTGTGTGTCCTTGTTTCTCAGCTTCTCTGGCAAGCTCTGATGTGTCCAGCCTCACCACAGATGCAGGTAGGCAGCTAAGTGACTAGTTCTGCAATCCTGTAATGCCTCCTGTATATCTCCACTCTTCTGCAGCATGAAGGTCTGATTCTGAATAAATTCTCTTATTCCCACCATTCTTGCAGTGGCTGTTGTCCTGACTGAAACCTTAACAACACACTGGACATGTAAAAGAGACATGTGGCACGTAACCCTGCATGTGTGCCTATTATCCTCCTTTTATATATAAGAACACAAAACAAACGTTCAGAAGAGTTAACAATTCTTCTCAGATCACAGAAATTTCAAGTGAGAAGGTCGGGATTTTAACCCAAGCCTGTCTGACCCTAAAGCCCAAGCTCTAAGCTGCCAGCTAAACCTACCTGTCACATTTTTCTTACTTCTTAGTCACAGATTTGTGACTTCTTAGTCACAGTCTTGTCTCTTAAGGATTAGGTACATAGTAACAAGAAAATAAAGCAAATAACTTCAAGGGAGAGACTCAGGTTTAGATTAGCTGTGTTAAAAAAGAACAAATGGACAACCAAATGCCACTGCCTGAGAACTGGAAAAAGAAAGCTGGGTGCCTCTCCAGTTCTCATTGGCCTGAGTGACCTTCTACTTGTGCCTTTTGGGCTGCGTACCTTCCCTGGCAGTGCGGTCCATCTGTGGACCATGCCCTGGTGTTTCCACGGCTAGCTGCCAGGATGTGGGAATGCCTAGAAACCTATTAGGGCCACTCAGCTAAACCATCACCCCACTTTCTGTCCTGGTTGTTCATGACACCTCTCATATGTTTCACTGATATTTGCTTCTCACACAGCTAAGTCAAGATGTACCCCCATGCTCATTTGAACTGAAAAAGTGGGAAAATGTACTACACCCCAAACTTCAACTATGCCTGGGAGACCTGGGACCATTGCAAGGTTTTCACTAAAGCCCTCCAGGTCTTTCTGAGAAAATAGAATTGCTCTTTCAAATAATACTTAAATCATTTCATATTGGAGTATTTGAGTGGAAGGGTAAGGATATTAAAGTATACAGATTAAAATTAAAAATTTCAATTGAAGAACAGATGGTTTTCATAAAATATTCATCAGGTGAATGAGTGTTTAAGTGGAGTTTATTAGGAGATGTGGAAAAGCTCCTCTGACGTGTTGGCCACATGAGGATGGAAAAGCTCCTTCTAGAAGGCTTCTCTAGGTGGGCATGGACTTTGTCCACTGTGTACCTGTTCCATAAAAGTGCTCAGTAACAATGCTTGTTGGATGTAGAACTAAACCGAGTGAGGCTTGGATCTCATGTACCAAGAAAAACAAAGGAAAAATAGAGAGTGTGGGATGACAGTGAGTAAGAAGGAGCCGAGTGTTCACAGCAAGAGAATTCAACTTTGTCAGAATAACACGGCAAAAGTATTGGTTCATGGAAGGAAGGATTAGAGTCTCACGATCCCCATTCCCAGGTGTTGGCTAATTCAATATGGCCCTAGAATTCTACTTCTTTGCTCTGAGTCTCAGTTTTCCTCTTCAATAAAATGAGGTTGACTTAAGTGGTCCTTGAGGGCCTTTGAGCTGTGTGATTACAGTTGGGAAAAACCAGAAAGGGCTGGTCTCTGTCCTCTGTCTGGGAATAGGTCGTGGTTTGGGAGGTGTAGAGAGGAGCATGAGCTCCCATCTACTCTCTTCATCCTGCCTACTCTCTTCCTTGCTCTCTGCCCTTAAGAGCATGGATTCTTTCTCTGGCTCAGCTTTCCAAGTCTCTTTGAACCTGCTCTGCCTACTGCCTACATTTCCTGGCAGCTCAGTTGGCTGGTGTCCTTAGGAGCAGAACAGAAGGGGCATCTCTGGATGGAGCAGATGAGGACAGAGGGGCATGGACTTTGACATGGTGTAATGCGGTGCCAGGCCAGAGTCAGGGCAATTTGTGCCCCAGCCAGAGCAAGAAGGTGGCAGAGGCAAGCTGAATGCACACCCTGGGTCCTTCTGGAATCCAACCAGCACTGGAAAATTTTCACAAATACTAAATTCACTTACCACTTTATAGGAAAAGCTGAGCTCTGAGCCATCTTTCCCTTAGCAGTTCCAGTTTGTTTTTCCAGTTGCCTTCTGCCTTACCCATGCCCTTGAGCATGTGGGTCTAAGCTGATGGTCTTGTGAAATACCCAGAGACTCATACTCACACATATACACAACCTAAATCACCTGTTCATAAACCCTCACATGCCTCATAGGCCCAAACACATTTTTATAATTCCTGTCCTTGTCCCCAAAATAAGTTTCTGGCCATTGAACTTTAAAAAGAACCAAGAAAATTTCAAAGCAAAGTTCCTTACAGTATAAATGCTTAAATTCAATTCCCATTTTTATCCTATCTCATCATTATCATTATTATTTTGTTTAGTAAACTTATTACAGTGATGATGATTTGCTTTTTGGAGTTTAAATGATTTGGCAGTTTAGATTTCTTTTTTTTTCAAGAATTTCCAAATAATCCCTTTATGAAATGAAATGAAATAGAAAGATGTGTAAAGTACCATTTTCTAAATTACTGTTGCTGTTGTGTGTGGTTATAAGAAGTGGCAAATATAAGGACTACAGACAAAGCAGGAGAGTAGTAAAAAGAACACTGTGTTTAGTCCTAATTCAAATCCTTATTACTAAGAGATGTGGCTTTAATCAGATAGTGGAACCCTTTGGACCTTTGGTTATCTCCTTGGTGAAACTGGAATAACAAAATCTATCCAAAGGGCTAAGAAGAGTAAAGAAATAACACAGGCAAAAGTACCTGGTACATGTCGATATTCTATGACATTTGAATCTATCATGATGTTGGGGGATATGAGGTATCCCCCAAAAGCTCATCTGTTTTAAAAAATGCAAGAAAGTTTAGAGATGGAATGATTGGGTTATGAAGGCACTAATGCAATCAGTGTATTTATTAATCCACTTGAATGGGTTAGCTGGATGGTAAGAGTGGGCAGGTAGGGTGTGGCTGGAGAAGGTAGGTCTTTGGGGTTTGTATTTTGTCCTCTCTGCTTCTTGGTGGCCATGTCCTCAGCTGCTTTTGTCCACCACATGCTTCTGCCATGATGTTCTGCCTCATCTTGGGCCCAGAGCCATGGAATTGATCATCCATGGACTGAGACCTCTGAAACCATGAGCCAAAAATAATCTTTTCCTCCTCTGTGTTGTTCTTGTCAGGTTTTTTGGTAATAGTGGTGAAAAGTTTGACTAAAACACATGATGAATACACACTTATGCAGAATTAGTTAATCTGAAGATTTTGAAAGTAGCTAACTATAATTTTTCCTTAAATCCTGTAAATAATTATTATTCAGGATGACATCTGCAAGATTTTGGTGTGTTTCCCGAATAACAAAGTGAAGTTGAAGATATATATGTATGTATATTCCTATACCATATATATATATATATATATATATATATATATATATAATGGTATAGGAATTCCTGATTTTCAAGAAATCAGCATACGATAAAATAGTTTATGTGTGAAGCAATGCTCAGATTTCAGATAAAATTGCAGACAATTAGCCAAAAAATCCAACCTTACTGACACAATCATTTCCATGTAAGAAGCCACACCTGCCAAACTCAGAAAAACAGGTCCTTTGTGATTTTTCCTGGAGCACTAACATCAAGGAGCTGCCAGGGCGAGAGGAAATGAATGGCCTTTTCAGTTCTCTTAATTCCTTGGACCCATATTCATCAAGATACTGAACAGTCTCAGAAGGGGTTAGCTTCTTCCCCTCATTCTCGACCTTAGTCTCTACCCTAGAGGCTATTTAATGAGACATGACAAAGTTCAATTTCCTCTGGAACACCATCTGGGCTTATCTTGGAGTCCAATGCCCAACAGTGTTTGCAGCCTTAGTTCTCCAGTCTCTTGTTCAAAGTCATAATAAAAAGAACATCTTGAAAGGATCTGTCCTGGCTGTGGAGGTTTCCAGGCAGCCAGCCAGCAGGGCACGTCTTGAGCTCATCCTTGCTCTCTCTGCAACATGGCTTCATTGTGGGACTAAGCTCAGACGGGGACAAATGTGAGTTGGCAGGACATATGTGTCCGCTTCATCATGGCACAGACAGTTACAGATTAAAAACAAGGGTTTCTAGTCCATTTAAAATCAGCAAGAAGTATTAAGCCCCCTTTCTGATTTCCTTTCCGTGTCTTCCTGTTGGCTCCCCTCAGAAAACATGAAGTTCTCATCTCTTGACACAGCTGAGTATGACTGAGAAATCGTTTTGAGACTCACAGATAAAGTACTGTAGGGGATAGAGATACCTCCTCCAAGGAAAGACTCAACACTTCCTCGCTCTTGAGGCAGACAGGAAAGGCTTTTTTTCAACTACAGGTTTTCAGTATTTTTCAGATTGATATAGATGATCCATATTTTTATGAACAGATTTCCAGAAAACTGCATGCCTGATTCATGATTGATTTCTCTTTTTATAAAACATTAAACTTCTATATTAGGTTAAGTCTTAAAGAAATACGAACAACTAGACATGAAACAGTCAGGCCTTTCCAAACATTTATTAAGCCTCATTCAGATCCAGACCATTTCCTTAGGCGTGTATAATGGGATTTCACCCTGGAACTTTGTAATCCTGGATCAACTACGTCAAATATGACAGAGCCTAGACTTTCTGAGACAGGACCCAATAAAACATTTTCTCGTAGTTCTCATAGTCAAACGTAAAGACTTGCAAATCCATATTGTATTACATATATTGTATCATCTAGAATATTAATCTTTCCCTGAAGAATATTGCCAACATTTAAAGTAATTTACTGATATTCTTGCAGTTATATGTGCCCAAATATAATTTGTTATTTTTTTAAAATTTATTTATTTATTTATTTATGACAGCAGAATGCATTACAATTCTTATTATACATATAGAACACAATTTTTCATATCTCTAGTTGTATATACAGTATATTCACACCAATTCGTGTCTTCATACCTGGACTTTGGATAATAATGATCATCACATTCCACCATCATTTATAACCCCATGCTCCCTCCCTTCCCCTCTAACCCCTCTGCCATATCTAGAGTTCGTCTATTCTTCTTCTATTCTTCTATTTCCTTTCTTGCCTCACATTGGTAAGAAAATTTTTTTATAATTTCATTATTTTTTTCCTTTATGATCATATTTGTTATATTGTTTAATGATTATCCTGGATATTGAAACATGTTCACAACAGACTAGAACTTTCACCACTTCCATGACATAGTTACAACCTCTTTCCTTTCCCTTTTCAGCAATTACTTTTTTCAAGAATTTTAGTTTTACATATATTTTAAACTCCATAAAATTTGCCATTATTTTTTTAAGAATCAATGTTAATTTATATTTTCTCACACACACACACACACACACACACACACACACACACACACACACATATATATATTCCAGTGCTCTTTATTCTTTTCTGAATTTCCATGTTTTCATCTGGAATGATTTTTCTTTTGCCTGGGAAAACATCTCGTTATTCACGTGATGCACACCTAGAAACAACAAATTCTACTCTTTTGTTCTGAAAAACAATTTTTTTTTAGTTTTCTGGGTATAGAATTCTGTTTGGTATTTCATTCTCTCAGTGCTTTTTGTCTTCTCTTTACCCATTCCATTACCTCTTGGTGTCCACCATTTCTATTACTATGTGAGATATCATTCTTATGTTGCTTTACTGAAGGTACATGTCTCTTCCCCTTCTACCCTTCTGGATTTTCTCTCTGCCTTTGGTTTTCAGCAGTTTGGTCATTATGTCTTTGGATATGATTTGCTTTGCATTTGTCTTGCTTGGGTTTCACTGAGATTTTTTTAATCATTATGACCTTCATCAGTTTTTGAAAATTTTTAGCCATTCCTTCTTCCAATATTACTTTTGGGTCATTTTGCTCATTCTTCGATGCCAATCATACATATGTTATACCTTTTAACATGTTCCACACCCCTTCTCCATCCTCTGTACCTACCTTTGAACAAACATAATACTTGAGTCAAAAATACCATAACTATTTCTACTTTTATTTATTTATATTAACTTTGGACATTGTACTTTTATTTCTAGAGTGTCTATTTGATGCTTTAAAAAAGCATGTAAAATCAAAATGCCTTGAATTTAGTCATATTTTATATTTCTTCCGACCATATTTTTCCTTGTTTTCTTGAAAATATCAGTTGTACACATTTTAAAGTCCTTAACTAATAACTCCAATGTATGCATTATTTATGGGCCTACTGCTATGGTAGGATATATATATTTTGTATGTAAAATAACCACAGACACTCCAGATGAGACTGACTTCTACCAAGAGGGGCCCTCTTTCCTCTGTTAAGCAAAAAGGGTGAGTCATGGATCTCTTCCATAAAATCAGAAATTGAGCTTAGTGTGGGTTGCACTATAGTTGTAAACTCTAGTTTACTTCTTGATTTTCTTCCCTTTGTTCTGTGTGGTTCTTAGGCTTTTGATTGAAAACTATGTGAGAATGAGTTCTGAACTTGACATATTTTCAGCACAGCTTTTTAACCTTCTTCCCCATGTAAAGTCAAAGTTTGGTGAGTGTCTTGAGTTAGGCAATCTCCCCTGGTGGGTCTTTGTTTCCTTAGCACCATGAATATCTTCCCTTTTCAAGCTTTCTGCCTAACTCTCACCTTCTGGGAAGGATGCAGTAGATTCATCAGGTCACAGAGGACTGGAACCAGTAAAGCTGCAGAGACTGAAAAGCATTTCCAGATGATGTGATCAATATCAGCTATTTCTTTTCCACTGGAGACATTTAACAAATATACGGTATTCCTTATTTCTGCAGACCTCCAGTCCTTCACAAATGTGATAATGCTGTGGGCATAATGACCTGCCTAGCAGTCAAACCATAATTTTTGAATTATGTTCTAATTGGTTGACTTAGTCATTGTCAATTTTTTGTGATTATTAAACATAAAGATAATAATGTGTAAACAAACTCAATACACATCTGCTCATTTTTTGTCAGTCTTCTACTCTCTCAAAATTATATATCTCCTTATCTTTGTAGACAATCAATATTTATCCAGTTTCTTTCTAAGAAGTAAAAATTTATTTAATAACTAGCATCAATTACTAGATAAGTTTTGACTGAGTTTTTAATACTTCAGAAGTGAGTATTTTACTTCTAAGATTTTCCAAGAAAATCCCTCAAATATAATGTGTCTACTTGCAACTTTTTTGAACTTTTAGTCTTTATTTGACCTGTGAAAGCCACCATAAAAGTAAGGGTCAACCTAGATAATATAAACTTTTGTAGAGTGTTTCTCATATTGAATCTGCATCCCTACACCTTATACCTATTGTAAAAAATATGTGTTGAAGAAACTCTCTATAGAGTGATCTAAAGTAGATTGTGTTCTGGTCCCTCTTATTTTAGCTTATAGTTTTACTAAATAAGTGACTTTAAATAAATGCTGTTGCAATTAAGAATAGAAGGTAATTGCTGATGCTATACTTTATGCTGAAAATATGATTTCATTGTCACATCAGAGGTGATTAATAGATAGTCCCTAGTCAATACAAAAAGTCACATTCAAAACCAAAATTATCATAATTGGCCAAATAACCACTTTTCAATTGGTTTCTATCAATTTGCTGCAAATTGGAAAGCAAAATATTTAATTTGAAGATTTAGGAGAGTATATTTTGCAATTACTTTAGTCTGGTAGATTTCCTAGAGTCAGGATACCCCAAATCAGTCATTTTGTAGAGCATTATTAAAGCTTTCATTATGTATTTTAACAGACAACTTGAGCAACTGGTTGGAAGATTTTCAACGCTAAAAATCTTGGCAAAAGTTCCACAATGGCACACTCTGAGAAATCAGTTGAGCTCTTTTGTGTGCTGGAATTGGTCCCAAAGTGCCTATTGTGAAGACCTCTGGTTTGCAGGTGGCAGCAAAAGACCTGGGGGAAGCTACTCAACTTTATTTTTCTATCAATATTTGGGGCTTAGGGAGCTGTTCTCAGAAACTTCTACAAATACCCAAATATTCAGTATTCATCAATGAATGCGACTTTGAACCCTCTGCTGTCAACATCTAACAAAAGCTTGGCTGACAAGGGAGATTCTGAAGGCTATGTTTGGTTTAAGTTTGCTTATCTAAAAGAATGGACTAAAAGGCTTTTTCTATTGCTTGTTTAGTTGATAATAATTATGTCACTTTTGCTTTGTGAGGCCTACAAACTCAGGAGCAATTTGGAACTCTTGTTATATTTGTGCTGGTCTTTCTGATCTCTGTATTTGTTTTCTTGCTTGTCATGGTCTAGATTTTCTACTTCTCATTCTGTTTCTTCTTATTACATTGCTTTTATTTGTTTTATAACTACGTTAAATCTTTTTGAGTGTGAGGCAACATATAAATGCATACATAAATTAAATGTAAATGTCCCTCAATCTATTTATGGTGTCTCCCCATCTCCGTGATCCTAGTCCATTTAGGACTGATGTTCAGCTATCTGTTTATTTAATCCTGGCTCTACGTCGTAGGGGTTATCTGCAATTTTCCCCTTTTGAACGTCAGGAAGAGATTCTCCAGGTTTTGTGATTTTTTCTGGTTCTCCCACTTCTTCTTTCTGTTTTTCTGCAAAATTTTCCTGTCGTGGGCACTGTGATTTGGGGGTAGTGTGTAACTACAGCATAATTTACCCTCAATCGTATTTAATGCAGTCACCAAATTCATACAAATCAAGTCTGTAGCCAGGAGAGGCCTGGTGAACCAAAGCATGATTTGAGGCAGATGGTGCTTCCTGAGTTCTGTTTGCATTAGGGACTCTGTTAGTGGCCACAGCCGGCTGGGGGACAGGGATGATAGGAGAGGGTCAGCACAAAGAGGGCACAGAAGAAAGACATGAATTCAGTCCTCTTTTCAGAGCAGTGACCTCATCCAGACACAATATAGAGTCAGTAGGGATCTTGAGGCAGCCTCAACAGGGCCAGGTCGATCGGCTGTCTGTCTGTGCAGGGCAGATTCAGACCGAAGGCAGAGGACGCAATAGAGATCTAAGTGAAATGTGCTAGGCATTTTAATGACAAAAACATACATTCTATACTACTTATTTCTTGTAAATTATGTACTAATATTGTGCAGACTCTTGAGAAAATGTCAATCATTTGTTAAAATGGAAATAATAATGATCAATAATTGTTTTGTCTATTAGAACCTCCAAAATAAACCTGGCTGATGTTGCCACAGGACAGGACAGGTATTTATTTGGTTGTTGCTGTCCTGGATTGGTTAAAAAAATACACATATGTATATAATTAATATATATTAAAATAATATTACTAATGTATATTATTAATATATATTAAACTATATTATTGATGCATATTATTAATATGTGATATATATATATTTATATTTTCTCACTTGCTTTGGGTTAGTTTGACTTGATCCGATGCAGGTGTCCCAGTCCACACAGCCCATTTCTCTGCTGTCACCCTCTCTCCACATGGAATCCATCCTGCTTAGGCCTGTCTGAGTTGCCAGGGCTGGCCCCAGATCCCTATCTCTGTGCCTCACAGAATCTGTCTTCTTTTCAGGAGAGCTAAGTGTTAACATTGTCCTGAATGCAACTGCCTTTCAGGAAGATTAATGGAGTTCAGCGTGCAACAGATATGCCTGCCTGGGAGGAGCAGGAGAGAGCTAAGCTGTGTCAACAAGGCCTAAAGACAGGAGAGAACCGAATTGATGACTCCAGTGATCTCTGCTCCCCTCTCCTCCCCCTCCCATTTTCAATTCTAATACGATTTGATGTCTGTATATAAATCCAAAGATAAATGAAGAAGCTCATCCATATGAGATGCTAAAATGTACCTAGAAATGGAGCAAAATGGATACAATTATATTGCCCAAGGAAAGCACCCATGGAGTTATCAAAGACTATGACATTCCCACACGGTGGGGGAGGGGATGCAGGTGCAAACAGACAATTTGAGACCCTCAAAGTGCCCCCTTGAGTAGTGATGATTGCTAAAATTCCTTGTCAAGGATGATGAATCTGTTGATGATATAATTCATTATCCTAAGAGAGGTTGCAGGAAATTTTACAAAGTGAGAGAGGAGCATCTACCAAGGATCACTTTCCTCCACTGTCTCCCCATACATTTAAAATAAACATTTAAAGGAGTTTACTAAAGTATTATGCTGCCAGGAGCATCTACATCAAACTGCAGCTCCATTGTCTTTTCAACCTGGAGTTCCTCTTCTTGTTTCTGAAGTGAGTAGAGACTGCTTTCTGACAGATCTGTTTTGCCTTTCATATATTAAAGGTCTCTGTAAAGTTCTCGTGGATTCAAAATCCTCCTTCCCTGGGATGCCTCCAATTGCTGACATTGGAAAGTTTCTTCTCAACATTTCCCCTGGGGTTTTCTCCTTTCTCTCAAGGGTCTCTCTTTAAATAACTCAGAGATCAAGGAGTCCAGAGAGGTTCCTGGCTCTCAATGATTCAGTAAAGATGGGAATAGCTCTGTTTGGTAAGGATTCACTTCCTGTTTTGCAAGTACCATCTTCTCATAGTAGACTCACAGGGCCAAGAACAGAGAAAGGAAACATGCTTTCTCCTGCTTCTTCTTAGGTGTGACCTTAAATGAGTCATTAAACCTCTTGAGGCTTCATGTTCTCTTCTATGAATGCATTATTAAACCAAGTTATCAAATGTAATTCACTCAGCTACTCACTCTTACAGGATTGTTGAAGACTATTGATAATGTCAAGATTTTAAACATACGTTAGTTATTCTTATTACTACTGCCACTGCTAATAATGAGAACAATGAGGGTTAGTTGGCCAGCATTATGGGAATTATCCAAATATCACAGGACCATAGTAAGTCCATGGTATATAGTGTATGTTTCCGTTAGCAAATAGTTTCAACCGGTTCAGTTTATGGTGTCTGGGCAGAAAAGAATAAGCAAGAAGAGAGAATTTGATGATGATATAGAAGAGAAACTTTGTATAGGACACACTTGCAACTAAATAAAGCATGCATCCTTACACAGTCCCACATAGTCAGAATGGTTGCTATGGACTGAATGTCTATGTCCTTCCCCAAATTCACCTTTATCACAAGTGTGATGGTATTTGGAGATGGGGGTCTTTGGAGGGTAATTAGGTCATGAAGGTAGAATCACTGTGATGGCATTTGTTCTCCTATATGAAGAGATATGAGAGATCTTACTTCTTTTCTCTGCAAGGATGTGTTGAGAATGTGGACATTGGCTGAGCTGGAAGTAGGCCCCCACTCATGAGACATTGCATGTACTAACACCTCGATCTCGGACTTCCCCAGAACTGGGAGAAATATGTTAGTTTCAAAGCTATTCACTCAATGGCCATTTTTCATAACAGCCAAGACTGATGATATTTGTATGTAATAAAATGCCTGGCAACATGATATTTTGGCTGGTCTTAAGGCCTGCAGCACAGGTTCTATGGCAGAGGCCACCTCAACTCCTTCCCCATTCTCTGTGATAAAAACTCCAGGTGTTTCTGGCAGATGGCTAGGACATTCTGCTTTCTCTTTGTATCACTCACCCACAGATGTATAAAGATATGGGGGCAAGGATATTGTCAACCCCATGTCTAATGGTGCCCTAGACTGAAGATAAATCACAAAACAGCAGAATGAGGCTTCTGAGACGGAACTCACTCCAAGGGAAGGAACAATCTGGCCTTGTAAACCAAGCTTACAGCAGGGTTGAATTATAAGAAAAAAATACAAAAGCAAACACAACGTAGCACCTGAGTGGGACCTTGCCCAGATCCAAATAGGCACATGTGTCCTGTGAGTGAAGGGATACAGTTATTTCAATATAAATACTATTATGCTTTGGCATTCAAGCAGTGATGTGAAACAGAGAAGCATTTTTCAGCCCATTGCACAAGAGCTGTGAGAAGGACCTCTGATTCTGTCATCTCAGTTCACCATCGTTTGACATAGCAGATCTGGAAAACCCTGGCAGATTGCCTGACTACCTGATGCGAGGTCTGTTTCAATCTTGTCTCCAAGGGAGCATCTGGCTCCTTCCCTGCTTAGAGGAGATGGGGCAGGATGAATCCACAGCCTTAGCACATTCTCAGGAATAGAAAGTCAACAGAACACTGCAGAAAGCCTGAAATTCCACCTGGTAAGGAAGATGTGGTTTCAGAGCAATTTAGTGTGGGACATAAATATATGTGTGATCTAATTAGTATTTGTTATTTGAAGAAGTTGGCAACACAGGGTGACTTCGCCAATTTGCTTAGGACTGAGGTTTTCCTGGGTTGTGAACTTTCCATCTTAAAACTGAGAATACAACAAAGCTGCTCTTTCTATAATACATGTGTGTGTGTGCATGATGTGTGCACAAGCACATGCACACATACACACAGGTATATAGGTAGAGATACAACAATGAAAGTAACCAACATATAATACTCATGTGAGTCAAGGAAGGTTCATCTTGTTCTTTCATTTGTAGTGTGTTGGACTTACATATGCCAGGAAAGTATCCATGTAAATTTTTAGGTAGCCTAGTCTGGAGGGCTAACCTGCACTAGGAGATGGAGTTTTTGTGAGCCAACCTTAAGAACCTTAAGAAAGATGGTTTGTAAACAGCAGAGAATAGAACTCATTGTGCAAAGCTTCTAGCACCTGGAGTTGCCCCCCCACCCCGACCCCACACTTCATACCTTCTCTCCCTCTAGTCAGGATATGGCAAAGTGGATTCTGTCCAGAAAGGAAAAAGCAGAGCCCCCAGGAGAAACAGGTCTCTATTGAGGGAAATAAAAGGTCTGAAAATTTTTCTGCATTGCCCCATTCAGAAGCTTCCAACAGGAGCACTGATTTTTGCCCCATGGAAACGATCAAGTATGAAGGATTGATACAGGACCTTGAAAAGAAACTCCCATTTCCAAAGTGAACAGTTTGTCTTGTAGGAGGGATTTTGTTTTCTTTTCATACTGGACCTAAATTTGGCTCCTATGGAAGGTTTATGGCCCGGCATTACCTGAGCTCAGCCCGTGTTCCCACTAGGAGTGGCAGCTGAGAGAAGTTGAATGAATGGGCTATTTTTTTTCTCTTTCTTTCCTCCCCTCAACTCCATATGTTTCTCAATTTCTAGCTCATAAATTTAATTAGGAAAATATTTTTAAATGTGGAAGATGGAGAATGTGAGAACTTGACAAATATAAAATGAGCTTCTATGGCCCCTGCACTTGTGGACACACGCTCTGTGTTTAGAGAGAAGGGTGTTGGGAAACCTTCATAAGGAAGATGAATTGGAGTTTCTCTGGAAGAGAGGAAAGCTGTTGGTATTATTTAAACATGAGGTAGGGAGGCCAAGGGAGCATGGATAGCCCTGGGAGATGACACTCTTGCCATAAGCATGTAAGTGTGTTTGTGGAAATGGAGATATTTGTACAATCTACTTGTTGGATTATCTTCAGGAAAAGGGGGAGTCAACAAACATACATTGAATGTTTTTTTTTGGAATCCCATGGTGACATGCTCTGTCTCCAATGGCAGTCGCAGAGCACGAAGAATGAGACTTCAGATGACCAAGGCAAGGTTTCAGGCAAATGTCTCAAAGTGACCCCCAAGAGAGGAAATGAGGCTCATGCTCTAAATGGTTGCTACAGAAAGCACCATTGCCTATGTGACCTCAAGCTAAAGAATGAAAGGCTAAAAATTTATTGCACTGTAGAATAAAGCTTGCTTTTCAAAGAAGCATGGGTGTGTTTGACATTCTGAAACTACCCTGTGTGTGTATTAAGCAAATAAATACATATATTATAGATAATGTTCTCATTTTCAGAAAAGGCTGTTGTGAAAATATTTTGGTAAAGAGAAAAGATAGAATGAATCCAATGGTGTTATGAAACTGGAGACTTCAGTGTGAACTCATGGCAATTATTACATAGAAAGAGATCGAGGAACATGGCTATAAATATAGAAATGTCTGCAGGTGTAGAGATGTGTGTGTGTGTGTGTGTGTGTGTGTGTGTACATACATCTATTTCCTAGCTCTTTTCTCTTAGAAGACTTAAAACCAATGGAAGCCATGGCAATGAGCACATGAGCACATCTGGCATCCAGATCTTAGATTCAAAATGCCATTTTCTATTAAAAGGAATTGGGACTCTTTGAAGAAATGGCTGGATCCATAGTGGAGGAGGGAAAGTGAAAGATGAGCCTGGAATTCTGTTTTGTTTTTGAAAGGAAGAAGGTGCCCAAAGAATGATGGGGACATGTCAAAAGAAGAGAGAAGCCAGCCGAAAGGAGCTTCCACCTGCAACTCTGAGGCAGTTTGGACAGCAGAATAAATTATGATTGTAAATGATTCTGGCCTATTGAATAAAACAACAGCCTATTGACTTGACAAACTGAGGAGAAGGGACAGCTCTTCCTTCCATTACAAAGTCAACTAATAAATACAGAGGGGAGGATGAAATTAGGAAATCACCATTTGACAGAACGGGGAGCACGCCTCCAGAGTGTAAGTGCTTTTAAACTCCTTTATAGGACCTCACTGAACTTGCTGATTGACCTTTGAGGGGCAAAGCATCTGAGTTTTGCAGCACTAATTACATAAACCTAGACAGAGTCACGTCTCAATACTTAATAGGACTGTGTCAAAAACCTACCGTTTAGGATGATGCGTTGGGTGTGGAATAGGGTCCCTCCCCTGCCACAAACACTGGTGATTTCACCCCATGTAAAGACTGATCTTAGAAGCTGAAGACAAGCAAAAAAAAGTCTCTCTCTAACTTAGCCAAATCCACTGGCTTGGAGGGACACTGCTCCACTCAGAGGCAGCAAGCACGTCATCGTATCTCCTTGGGGACTTGGAACAGGGCAATGTACATGGAGAAACTTAATAAGCATTTGTTGAATGAATGGAAGAACAAATAAACGGAAAAGTCAGTGAAAAGTCTTAAACTAGTCATTAAGGACACTTAGAAAGGAAAAGGGTACCTGTTTCAAGAAGATTACAATGAATTTTACTCCAATGGTAAAAAGAGAGTAATTTACTTGTTTTGGAATCCAAAGACATCCATAATTCTCTGCACACCTCTTTTTCAACTCTGTCTTCTCTCGGGTTTATGAATGACAGAGAGCATGCTCTATGAAATACAACCTTTGTAAACGCTTCCTGAATTAGAACATCGAGTTGCTTTGTGATCTGCCTCCACTTGGGATTCTAAATGAGTCCAAGTGGATTTGCTGGGGGCCTTGGGTAGCTGGAGAACCAAGGAGACAAGGCATGCACACAGGACATAAGCACACATAAGCCAACATCATAAACAGACATCTAACTTGAAACAGCTGTGAGGAGCTATTTAGTGAACGCTTGAGTAGCTGGAGCCATTAGGATTGGGTGGGAGTGAGTTCAAACTCCCCCCATGAGGCCTTCCTAAAGTTTTGCAGGAGGGCAAGAATAAGGTCTGTGAAGTGGGGAAATGGAACGGCTCATCCTGTCCTCAGTGTCTGGGTCCCTGCTGGCTCTCCACTTCCGCTCAAGATTACACACTTTTATTTATGCTACATTCAGGCAGAAAGCAGCCTGCAGCACTCTGGGGGTATTAACCAAGAAGAAATACAGATCAGATTTGACCAAAGAAAGCCTCAGACATCTGCATGGGAATAAGAAGGTCTAATATGCTCCTTTATCTGGTCTCTTTCCTGCTCAGGAAAGTCAACGTATAAATGATAAAAATTTATGAAGCATGGAGGTTGAGAGGCAAGATGCACAGTATTCAAGCCTGAGTTCCTGGCCAGATTATGATATTTATTCTTCCCTGAAATTACTTATTTCCCAAGGAATCAGGTCTGTTGCTACACAGTAACCTCTGTCCCCATGTCCTGAGTAGGAAGTTGTGGCAAAGGCATGCCTTTATTTTGAAGATGTGAAATTACACTACTTTAAGTGAAAATGATCTCTTATAAGGAACAGTGTGTTGCAGAGTCACTTATTCCTAGACCTGGAAGAATCTTGGAATTCATGTAATCTAAGCTTCTTGTTATGCAGAGGAGAAAATGGAAACATGGAAGGAGGAAGGAATCAGCCCCATGTCTCAGAGAGACTAAACAGAATTGGCAGTTGAACTAGAGTTAAAAATCCAAATTCCGTCCATAAAATGATCAGGAGCCAGACATCACATTGTCATCTAGACAACTGAATCATTTTTTTCTCTTGTCACACATTGGTTGTCATCCATCTAATCAAGCTGGATCACTCACCTCAGTCATCTGATATATCTGGGCCAAATTTGATCTCTGTGCAGCAACCACAGGAAGCAATGTCTATTCTGACCAATTCCCTCAGTAGTGCCCAAACTCTGTGGACTTAAAAAGCATAATTCCAGTAAAGTCTTGAACCATGGAGGCATTGTTGGCATAGGCATGGAATTCCCAGAGTGCATGAGTGACGACTGTCCATTATGGTGGTTCAAGTTTGGATTTTGAATACTGATTCTGACATTTTCTGGCTGGAGTTTGGAGCAGTTGCTTATTGCCTGTTTCATGGGGTTCAGTGAGCTAATGTGTGTAAAGCACTCAGTACAGTTTCTGCATTAAAATCACCACCATTCATTTAAAATGTATTAATGCTGTTTTATCATTTCTGTTTCTAGAATAAATCTAATACAATCATGGGATTATTGGAATAATCCAAAATATTCCAATAATATAAGACAGCATAAATGGGAGTTTTCCCTCTCTTCCTTTTCCTTGTGATCTCATCTATTAGAGTCATGGGCAGAAGTCTAGTCTGCTGAAGAAGAAGAGGCAGGAGTCCTGTGTCCTGCATTAACCTGCCCACCAGCATGGCGACCACCAGACCATGGATATCAACCACCCTCTATCTGACTGCTCGGTCAATCGCTAATTCATAAGCAAGCTCAGGTATGATCAGCTAAGCTGGCCTAGACCATAATTGCTCAGCTGATCCAAAGAATCATGCATTGTTGATTTCAACTATCAATTTTTTGAGGTGATTTGTTATGCAGCCAAAACTAACTGGTGCAGTGTTCCTCTGTGTTCATTTCCCAAATGAACAAGAGATGAGATGTGCGGAGAAAATGCCAATAACTCCCCAATGGCATAAGTCTTTTTTTCAGCAGACAGGATGCTTTTGCATGGAATTATCCCCACCCTCTTCCTTGGTCCCTTCTTTTCCAGTGAAGATTGTAATTTGTGACCTCAGAAAGGAGACTGCTGGTTGGGTGTGGTAGGGGACCAGGAAATGACCTGGCCTCATTAACACCATGCTTTTATTAGCTGAGTGAATCAGCCTGTCTCTGTCCTCCTGGAAACTCTTACCACCCTCTGTCTCCCAGATGAGAGCACCCCACCCATTAGTCTTCCCTTCGGAACAAAGATGCATGTGAGCATGTAGCGGAAAGGGCAGGCAGTGAAACTTGGCAGAAACTTGCTGTTGGGGTTCCATAACAGCAGACATGCCACACTGGAGTGACAGGTACCAGGAAGTCCCAGACCGGGCACAGCAGTCTTCCGCCTGACAGCCCTAGGATGAGAACTGCACTTGTTCCATCAGGAACTCACTCTCTTGCTTTTCCATTTCTTTCTGGGAAAGAGGCTTTTGTGCAAGTTGCCCCTGTAACCTCTTTTCTGCATCTCAGTCCTGGGCCATATACTGCTCGTTTCACCAGTGTTTAATATTTCAAAGAAAATATATCTTGATGTGAAGACATTGGTCAAACCTTCCATCATCATCTTTTTACCAGCAGGTAAGGGTAGGAGATGAAATAAAAATTATGCCCTCAGCTTGGTCAGTGTTTCGTGGTTTTCATTCATTGTTGTACATTCTATCAACTTCTGTCCAGTTCCTGTAGGATCATGGCTCCATGTCTCTTGAAGGAAATGGTACATACCAGGGGATGAGTTTGTCACCTCTTCCAGGACCACCTTTTGTGCCCTAGCCTTTCAATTCTGCACCCTCTGACTACCAGCTACCCTCTTGGCTTTCTAGGCTTTAGAAATCAGTGCCCCTAATCTGTTATTAATGCTCTGGTGTTTTATTTTTTAAAATATAGGATAGCCTTTGTTTTAAATCAGGGTATAGAAAACCTTTTCCATGAAGAGCCAAAAAAAAAAAAAACATAAATTTTACTCTTTATGAAGAGGCTTCATCACATACTTTATTTTCCTTTTTCAGCATTTAAAATATAAATGATATTTTTCATTAAAGCTGTACATACACAGGTGTGGGCTGAATCTGGCCTGTGGGCCATGGTTTGCCAACCCTTCCTTTAAATTAGAATCTATTCTTAAAACACAAATAATCCTGAAGGTGGTACACGCATAATTAACAACTGGATGTGAATTAGCTCATTCTCCTGCTTTCTGGTTTCATTGAAGGAATGGGAGAGCTGAGGATACTTTGGGTCAATTTAGTAGTACCGTGAATAGGAACAAGGAGGGTCCCCATAGCCATGGGTGGCAAGGACAAGGAAAGAAAAGGCCCTGATGGTTGTGCCAGGGGCAATATTCCCAGTATTTAACAACTGGTAAGGCAGGGGTACGGTATGGGCAAATCAAAAGCATGCCAAGTGGCTTTTGTGCAAGATTAAAGACCCAAAGTCCAGTTGCACAGGCATAATGTGCTCCTTGCTAGATCAGGAGGAAGTCCAGGCTCAAGTTGATGTGGAGCTGTGAAGTTTTAGATTTCTCAAAAAGTTGGAAACTGCACGAGAGAATACCTGTCACCCCTCATAGATTCCCAACAAATAACATTAGTAAAGTACATTTTGTCACAATTAATGAACCAATATTGATATATTATTGTTAATGATTGTTTACATTTATTTCAAAAGTATTTGCTCTGAATTCACTAGTATTTACCCAATATCCTATCCTGTTGCAGGGTCCCAACCTGGATAACACCTAAAATTGAGTGTGTCTTCTTAGGCTCCTATTGGCTGTAGTGATTTCTCAAATTTTCCTTGCTTTTTTCTTGATGATTATGAAGAATTGTGATCATTTTGTAGAATGATCTGCAGGTGGGATTTCTAAAACTATTCTTGAATAAAAAGCTTATTTAAAAACAAGTGTAGATAATGAACCAGTAAAACATACGGAAAAAATAAAAAGGCTTTAAATAACTGAGAACAAAACCAAAGGTGGTTATCAATACAGAATTTATTATTTCCACATAAAAACAGTGCAGAGCAATATGTTTTGTATATTCCCTTTGGCATTGTTTGAACAGTAAAACAGGAGACACAAAGAAAGAAGAAAAATCCTGAAAAGAAAACCCCCAAACTTCTCTGGAAGATAATACACAAAACTGAAGAGAAACTGAGAGATAAAAAGTTTTTGTGGTATTCTCTCTTGTAACCTTCCAAAGATCATTCCATGGGAATATGTTGTTATTTTTAAACTAACTATTAAAAATAATAAAGACCCCCAAATAAAACCATTCCCCATAGTGGTGCAGGAAGAGAAGAAATGACCCTGGAGCTCCCTGCAAACTCAGGATTATGAACCTGACCCTGGATTCTGCAATCTACATGATGGCGTCACTTCCTGCAGATGGCAATCGACACAGAGGGAGCTGCTTCCAGAAGAGGCCAAGGAGCTTCAGAGATCCCATTGAGGTAGAGGAGCACAAAGAGCAGCATCAGGACAAGGAAGCTGAGGGTCCAAGCGGGATGGAGCAAAGTGAGATCTAAAACATCCCGTCAAAGGTCAGAATAGCTCGCCAGATGGTCACACCTGTTTTCAAGCTTCCTCATGCTTCTGCCCCCAGGAAGGGATGTGACCAGAGTGTTAATTGGAAGGGAGGACTTGGACACAGGAGAAGAAAATTTCTAATACTTTTGCTAGGACTTCACCTGGGGCTATGAGAGACACTGACTAAATTTCACAAGCTTCTTTTATTTTTCTTTTTATATTATTTATTGAATGTATATAGGTATATATACATATATTTTTTATTCCTATTATATTCCTTTTATTTTTATTATATTTTATTCTTTTTATTCCTATTTACTTTGTTGAACTCATTTTATAACATTTTCTAAGCCCCAGACTAGAAGCTTCAGTTTGGGAATTCTGTGGACAAAGTCGTATTTCTTCTGTCATCCACATCACGTATATGGGTTCTGATCAATCACCTACTGAACTACATCTGTGTACCTTCCTGTATTGTTCTCCAGAGACAGCGATGCACAAGACTTGTGTCCTATATATAATCAGCACACTCCTTGGGAGGATGTATGTGTGTACATCTTGTACATCCCACAACCATCTCAGGGCAGACAAACAATTATTTCATTGTTCTGGATCAACCTCATCTGTCTGTCCCCAAACTTCTATGTGAGTGTTGCACTTCTTGACTGAGGAGAGCATACAATTTATTGTCCCAATGTTGAACATTTTCAAGAGTGCAAATGTGATGGAATTAATACTGTGGAACATCAGGTATAAGTGGGAACTGCCCCAGGGAAAACCAGAGTATAAGATGGGGTCCATCTGTGATATTGGCAATTGCAGTAAGGAGAAAAGAGAAGGAGGTAAACAGTCTACATATCGAAACTATACCTGAAGCTAAGAAAGCATTCAGTAAATATGTACTCTCCTTCTAATATAATATGGTGGCTCTTGGTGACCTGACCTCCAGATTTCAGTCTCTGGCCCCTGGAACACCTCCTTTGTTCTCTCCCTTAGAACCTGCTCATGGGCATGTGTTGATAAATCAGCTCACATTCCAAGCTCATGCTCCTCTTGGTCACTGGCTCCCTGATGTAGGAGACATTGCGCTTCCTTAGGGAAAGAATTCTAGGGCCCTATGTACCCAGAATGTGCTCTAGAAGGTGGAACACCAGTCAGGAGTGGGTATGATCCTATGGTCTTACAGATTCCTCATGCCCTTAGAGAGAGATGACCAAAGAGAGCCAGAGAAATGCCCCATACTGCCAGCCTTCTTGACTGGTGTTATGAACTCAGTTGATTTCCCTCAATAGTTGAAGCTTTAACCCCCAACGTGACTGTGTTTGACCAGGTCCACAGACTGATGTCCTTATAAAAGAAAGGACAATACATTTCTCTGTCCCCATGCATGTATCAAAAAAATAAGATAAAAAATGCATGTATGGATACAGTCAAAAGGCCAGGAGATGTCCCCTCTGTGAGCCAAGGAGAGAGGTCTCACCAGAACTGAACTGTGCTTGGGCTTGCAGTCTGCAGTACTGGGAAGAGTCACCTTTCTGCTGTGAAGCCAGCAGCTCATGGTGCTTTGTCATGGCAGCTCATGGCTTAATGCACCTAGGAAAGAGTGCAAGCCTGTGCAGTCACCCCTTGTTAGACTCACTGTCTGCCTTCCGTGTGGTATGAATAGGAGAGGTGCTTGAAGCAGGAGGCCTAGCTGAAGAGGAAGGGAGTGGGAAAGAGGAGCAAGGTGATGAATCCAAAGCTTGGAGTGCTGTCAGGAGGGCCAGGACCTGTGGGCATTGCTCCTTCATTCCGGCACTTATTTCAAATATGTTAAATAAGTGCTAAATGCTGGACCCTAAGACTCTCCAGGAACATGCAAGAGGAAGACATTCTGGGCCCCATGGAGCACGCATACCCCAGGGCAGCAGTGATGGCACAGGTGTGCAAAATCTCCTGGATAAAAGTAGAAAAGTTCTTTTCAGTCCAGTCCATTGGGATTTTTAACTCCCTCTACTCCCTTCCTCCATTTCACAAGTAGAATTATTCTATCTTCACAGTCTTTTGCACTAACAATTTTAGAACTGAAAGGCAGCTAGGATTTCACCCAAAGGATTGAGGAAAGAAGATAGACACAGACAGAATAAAACCAAGCTCAAGGACTGACCACCCACCATTCAAGTGACCATCCACCTCTCCAGGGAGAGCTGGCTGTGAAAATAGGAGATTTGACCTTTCCTTTAGTCCTTTGGAGGGTTCCCTCTCCCCCAAAGCATTTTAATTTGGAGATTTGCTTGCTTAAAATCTCAGAGATGAGAAATTCAAAGCAATATGCTGCAACTTTGGAAAGTCAGTGTCATTGTCAAGGTACAAATATGTACCAAAAAATAAGATAAAAAATGCCAGGCGTGATGCTAGGCAGTGGAAAAGCAGTTTGAAAAAGAAAAGTCCCCTGCATTTGGTGGAACTATTTTCTAGAAGAATCTCAAGGTGGTAGCCTTGGAATGGTCCCTTAAATCCTAAAGAGATGGATGAACAACACCGTTTTGGAAAAGCTTACTGGCCCACAATTCCTCAACCTCATTTTCCATATGTTCTTCATCTTTGAGTTTGACCCCAAAGGGAGGGGAGTCCCTTTGTTGACTTGGTGATCACATTTCCCCTGACACCTCCAGCAATTGTCAGAACAGAGGTGTGATAAGCCTCTGCAGCCTTTAAACTCAGCTGGGCCCCAGATGTGGCTCTGGGGAGCCGGTAGGATTAGGAGGTGGCAGAGAGGTGAGCTAACACAGTTCTCTAATTCCCAGGTCCCTGTGTGAAGAGGTGTGGGTCAATTCAGAGACTTCAGGATGGGAGTTGTTAGCTTCCTGAAGGTCCTGAAGTGCCTGTTGTGTCCAGTCTCCTACCTGTCAGTCACTGGACTAGAAATTTCCCAAGATTACCTTTGATTTTCACCAGCCCAGAAAGGGATTCTCAGCACTTTCCTGCTTTATTTTATTTTATTTATTTTTTTTAATAAATATTTATTTATTTTTTAGTTCTCGGCGGACACGACATCTTTGTTGGTATGTGGTGCTGAGGATCGAACTCGGGCCGCACGCATGCCAGGCGAGCGCGCTACCGCTTGAGCCACATCCCCAGCCCCTCCTGCTTTATTTTAAAAGGGAAAAAAGGAAAATCTGGACTTCCTTCTCTTAAATCTTTCCACCCTCTTCCCAAGTGTGACTTCTCAAATTCAACTCTGTGTCCCTAAAATGGCATTATTCTGTGTCAGGATTTCAGGCAACGTGTGATTCTTGGGGTCTCAACATAACATTAACCTGATTAGCATTGATCATCCATTATCTACATAATGTTTTAGAAGGTATTTGTTTGTTTTCTTCAGGGAGAAATTTTATTTTCTCCAGCCCACATCTTATTACTATCGGCTTGTTTCAAAGTTATAAATGTACCAATTGGCCCCACACCAGAACATGCCTTTGGGTTTTCATGGTGTCAAAATCAGAGGGAAAACTCCCAAATTCTGAGCACACTTTGAAGTAAGGAAATGAAAACCATAATATGTTCAACTCATACTTTGACCATGATACTGGCTTTCCATAGGTGCTGCATATTGCTTTGAATTTCTCGTCTCTGAGATTTTAAGCAAGCAAATCTCCAAATTAAAATGCTTTGGGGGAGAGGGAACCCTCCAAAGGACTAAAGGAAAGGTCAAATCTCCTATTTTCACAGCCAGCTCTCCCTGGAGAGGTGGATGGTCACTTGAATGGTGGGTGGTCAGTCCTTGAGCTTGGTTTTATTCTGTCTGTGTCTATCTTCTTTCCTCAATCCTTTGGGTGAAATCCTAGCTGCCTTTCAGTTCTAAAATTGTTAGTGCAAAAGACTGTGAAGATAGAATAATTCTACTTGTGAAATGGAGGAAGGGAGTAGAGGGAGTTAAAAATCCCAATGGACTGGACTGAAAAGATCTTTTCTACTTTTATCCAGGAGATTTTGCACACCTGTGCCATCACTGCTGTCTTGGGGTATGCCTGCTCCATGGGGCCCAGAATGTCTTCCTCTTGCATGTTCCTGGAGAGTCTTAGGGTATAGCATGTAGCATGAATCTGATTCCCTCCCAGTGCCTAGATCTAAAATCAGCCCATTTCCCTGTGTTCCTCATCCTGATCTCCCTGGCTTCACTGACTCACTGGGTGTGGTTCTTGGCTGGTGGACCTGGAAGCCAGCAGGGCAGGAGAAGTGATGGCGCCACATACCCTTGGCAGTTCCAGGGAAGACAGGCAGGGCATGAGCGTGCAGTGGATAAGGCTATTGCTTCCAAGAAACTGCCTTATCCTCACATAGCTGGGGGAGCCTGGCCTTGTGTCCCTTTGCAGGCCCCAGAGAACTTCTGAAAGTTCTCCTTCTTCACAGAGCCCTCACAGAAGAACCAAAGGGAAAAGGAGAGTGTGAGACTCTGATCATTTCATGTGCTTACTCTCAGAATACGTGGCATATATCATTGTTGGGTATCTTCCCAACCAGCAAGACTGAGCATGTGCTCCAAGACAGAAGGCTAAGCAGGAAATCAATAGAAAAGAGAAAAGCTAATCTCTAATGAAGTTTTGCATAATTTTACAATAAAAATATCTACAGAGGATAAAACCAACTGATTTTTACTTTAGTAAAACTTATAAATCTTATCTAAATGTGAATGTCACACCAATTTCCCCCCATGTCTGAGGCCTCTTAGTATCTTACTCTATCCCCTGCACATCATGGAATAGCATAGGGTTAGAGGTCCTTGCAGATGAGGGACCAGCACTTCTGTGTCCCAGCTGTTCATGTTATATAATTCTAAATCTTAAGTTTCTTTTCATGTCAAGTAAAACTGGGCTTCATTGTTTAAAATCCCTTTCAGCTCTTTGAGTCCATGATTTGAGAACTTTATAGCAATATATTATTATTCATGAGCCAGATAATATTTAAAAATTCTAATCAACTGGTTGTTTCCATCATGACTGGGAGCCTTGGAAGCCACAGTCATGGGAGGGCAGGCCTGAAGCTCTGGCATTGCTTTGAATGGCTGCTCCTGGAACATGGTGTGTGATTGTGGCTTGAAGAGTGAGATTCACCTTCCCTGAGACAAATGACTCTGTAAGTCCTGAATATTTACTGTAAGCTGTAAACCTGTAACAGACTACCCTGTTTTAAGGAAGCAGGCTGGTGGAAAACAGAAGTTGGACCCACATTTGTACAGTTTGATTGTGCAACTTCTTAGCTCTGTCTTCCATTGGGAAAATCAGAGACCTGCCTTGACCTCCTTTAAAGACCCAGTCTGCCTTCCCCCAAGGAAATCCTGGTTGGAGCCTGTTGTAAGAGGGCCCACCCAGCAGATAGCCCCTAAGGAGCCTTTAGGTGCCTGTGACTCTATGAAACCAGCGTCTGTCTCGGATCAGAGGTGGATTTCCAGGGAATCGGCCACTGCCTTATCACCCTATTTGCAACCAACATCCCTCAGCTTTCAGCGCTGCCTGGTGTGGAAGGCAGGCAGTTCACAGCAGATGCAGCCACAGGAAAGAGCAGTGAAACCCCAGCCCCACCATTTTGTGCGCATCTGGGGAGGAGGTGCAGGCAGCCTCCACCTGGATCATCCTGGGAGTCTTCTTAGGGGAAGTGCGAGGCTGGAAGTATTGTCAAGAAGCGTGAGGAAGACAACTTGGTAGATTTTGAAATAAAAAAGGAGGCTCTCCACAGGCTAAACCAAACTGATTAGGAGTCAGAAATGCTAGAGGGGGTGAACTCTGCACACTGCCTCAGCGGGTGGTCCTACTCTTGTGCAAGTTTCCCATTGACCCCCAGAAGAAAGCTCCTGTTAGCCTGGACCAGGAGGCAGCCACAGGCCTCAGTCTGAGGAGACCTGGCAAAAGTCAGGGGGAAAATGTGGCTGGAATCTTAGGACAGGGTGTCAGGCCTGTGAGGGTGGCTGGATGTCCCAGATGTGATGCCACCACACTGCTCCCATCCGCCCTTCCTTCCTTCATCTCACCCTTTTCTCCAAGGCCCTGCAGAACAAGCACTTCTCCTGCCAGATGCGTTGAATCCCCTTTCCCTTCCTAATTGAAGACAGCTTTTCTTCTTCTAGAGAAGAGGAGGAACATGCCCTACAGCTTTCTTTCCTCTCCCCGCCCCCTCCTTCCTCTGGAAAAGCTCTCCATTTCCAAGCAAAAGGTGGAGTTAGATGGTTCACCCAGCCCTTTCCCAGCAGAAAGCAGTTCTCGGAAGGAAGCCAGCCCTTTCTTCCCAGTAAGAGGAATGTGGTCCCCACTGATTGTCCCTCATGGCTCACCCTTGCAGGAACCCATCTCAGTAAGACAAACCCCCTTCCTGCAGAGCTTTGCCTTGCAACAGTGCTCAGGAGAACAATACCTCTTTACCCCAGACCAGACACCTCTCCCTGGAAAGCCCTGAGGCCAGTTAGAGACAACATTCATTTTTCTTTCTGAGTAGTACTAGGACCACTGGGTTAGAGATTACTATAATTGAAAATCAGTTAGTCTCCAGGTCAACAAATTAACATCAGAAATCCTGGCATTTCCCCCAGTGGATCTGCATTTGCCAGCTCTTGGGCTTCTGTCCATTGAGTTTGATGTTCTATGATTCTGGGGATCATGAGGCAAAGTGAAAGAACCTTACAGAGCACCCTGACATTTCATCAGTAGCTTCGACTTTCCGGACCTCCCAAGTCTAGGGACACAAATAGTATCCTGAGAGGAAACACAGAATTTTTCCAGGAAAATGCATTTCTAGTCTGTAGAAATTTAAGCCATCTCCAACATTTCTTCCAAGTTTTCCTGGGTTTCTGAATTCCTTGGTGTTCCATCGGTACTCTCCAAGGGGGTCTCACATATGCTCTGCAAAATGGTGTGACATGTAGTGCTCCTCTTCTCTCCCATCCTGGCTCATTTAGGGCCATAACTGGTCACTGCTGAAGCTCTGTCACTGACATCTACCTAAGGAATTCAGTTCCTGTGTCTGATGCCGAGGTGGATGATGTTCATGGTGGGCCTCCCCGGCCATTACTACAGAAAATGCTGGCAGACAGCATTCTGCAGACAGCCTACATAAGAATCCTGGCCCTTTTAAAAATTTTACCTTGTTTGATTGCAGGCTCTATAAAGTCACAGTGACCAGTAGCAAGGGTAGATAAAATCTTCCTTTTCCTCTAGAACTAGTGTCTCTGTAACCTGTTAGCAAATACACCTTCCCCCATGCTAACTTCACTCTGTACCTGGCAGAATAACTTCATCCATTCTCTACACACGCCATACCTCTTCTAAACCCGAGCATCCAGATAATCTCAATTAAAGTTGAAATGATGCAGAATCACCACTACAGTGGTATAGCTAAGTGTTTGGGTCTGAATCCTAGATTTGTCTCATGCCAGCTTTCAGCCTTCATTTCCTGATTTGTTGGATAAATAGTCCCTATGTCATAGGGTTGTATTAAAGGCAATTAATGTAACAACCCACTATTTTTAGAATGTGGTCAATAGAAAGATGTTTGCTATGATAATTATTATTTATTTTTTAAAAGATTCAGAAATTGATGAAATTGAAAGGGGCGAAGCGAGATATCAAAGATCACACAGGCAGTAATTGGCAAAGCTGAGAAAGACAACCTGTCCCCAGCCATCCGACTCACACTTCAGTCCCCTGGAATAACATTGCCTTCCATAGCTCTCCTGGTGAGCTTCTGCCTGAGCTGTCCCCGATGAATCCCCAGATGAGAAGGCTTAATGGACAGAGCCAAGGAAGGGCAAGGAAGGAGATGGAGAAAGGCCAGACTGCAAATTCCATCGAAGTAAAAGGAATGATCATTAGTCCTTTGCTGTTGGTCAATGTTCTCAGCTCCTTGTTTTATGCAGGAAGTAAGAAGACAAAGCAATGGGGATTGTTCCCTTATTTCATAAAGCTACACCTAATACCTACAAAGGGAAAGGGATTTTGACAATATGAAACATCTAAGTCTGAACAGACCTGGAAATAGAACCCAGGCCTCACGCCTGGTTTAATATGGTCTTGGGCTAGAATGTTTCCTTAAGCCTCCAGAGTCAGACCTTGAGAAGGGATGAATTTTTTTCCACATCTGTCTCTTTTGGGGTGGGCTAATGGAGGAGCCCAGCTCCTCAGGCTATAGACCAGACACAGACAACCAGACACAGGCAACCAGATGGCAGCCAGGAAGCCCTCATTCTTCTATTCTGCTATTGAATCTTAGTGTCAATATCTTGATAGAAACAATGTTCTCCCACAGGCTACCCTTTTCATGAAATAAGGGAGGACTGGCTAATTCTCTATTATTGCATTACAAGTTACTGCAAAACTTAATGACTTAAAACAATGAACATTTTATCTTTGTTTCTGTGAATCAGGAATGTGAGAGTGGCTCAGGTGGGTGGTTCTGGCTCAGGGCCTTTCATGAAATTACGGTCCAGATGTCAGCTGGGGCTCTAGTTAATCAATCACCTGAAAGCTTGACTATGGCTGGGAGATCTGCTCGCAAGATGGCACACTCCGATGGCTACAGGCAGAAAGCTCATTCTTCACAATGCCAAAGAGACAGACAGGTGCTGAGAGCCATAGCTAAGTAGGAATGATGCATGGCAATTTCCTTGTCAGCCTACCCAATGTTGCTTAGAGGGAGGACTCTCCATTGTGGAAATGGGCTTGCCTTGGACCCAGGTCATTTGCAATGACATTGCATGAATGTTTGAGAGTTTTGGTTTGAAAGGTGACCCTGCTCAGGGATTAGGGCGGCTCCAGGTTTATGGTGGATCCTGCTGGATTAGGGTGGCTCCAGGTTTAGGGTGGATCCTGCTGGGAATAGGGCATATCCTGCTGCCTCAGGAACCCACTCCTTGAGTTCCTGTGGAATTCTCGAGGGGTTCTGAGAGATTTGGTAAGCAGAGCCCGGTGGAGGGAGTGTATTTTTCCCAGAAGAGTTGGGGAATAAAGAATTGCTGTTGGAATCTACATGTTTTTGTGGTGGCTCAGTTATTTTGTGCCCAGCCGATTGCGGCAGACAGGAAGCTATTGTCCCAAAGCTGGAGTTATTCAGAGACACCAAGGAGGAAATGTCAATGCCTTTTATGACCTAACTCTGAAGTTACCTAATATTTCTACCATTTTTTAATCTTTAGGAACAAGTTACTAAGTTCAGTTTATACGTAATAGAGAATTAAGCCTCACCTCTCGAGGGAAGAATATCAAAGAATCTGTTAAATCCTCTGTTCTCTATTAGCGTCAGCATTATACATTTGTTTAAATCATACCATTAGTGAATCCAAGTGAAAGAAGAAAATAACTTTTTAATTTTCTGAACAATTTAAATTTATGTTGATTGTAAGTGTACAGAATAGCACTAACCAGCAGTCAGAGGCTCAGCTTCTGTTTTTACATCCTGCTTCTGACATGCCAGAAACCTCGGATGCCATTTCTTCTTGTGGGCCTCAAAAATCATTTGTAAAATGAAATTTATGCCTTTTAATCAAATGATGCTGGGAAAACTGGATATCTACATACAAAAGAATGAAGGTGGATTTTTATCTATAATCATATACAAAAAGTTTAATTTCAAAATGATTAAAAACCTACAAAATCTAAAACTATAAAACTCAGAAGAAACCTAGGAAACTTAGGAAAGCTTTGTAACACTGACTTCGGCAATGATTCTTGGATATGACATCAAAAAAAGCAGGCAAAAAAACAGAAAAGCAAAAATACACAAATGGAACTTCACGGAAATTTTTAAGAATTGTGTATCAAAAGATAATATCAGTGGAGTAAAATGTCAGCCCACAGAAAAGGACAAAATATGTGTGAATCATATACCTGATACAGACTTAATATCTAGAAACTGTAGAGAACTCCTAAAACTCAACAACAGAAAAATAATCAGCCCAATTAAAAAATAATTTGTACATGCTGTTGAGAAATGCAAAATGGTACAGATGTCATGGAAAATATTTGGGTGGTTCCTTCAAAAATTAAAAATAACATTACCATTTGATCTGGCAATTTTACTTCTGGACATGTACCCCAAAGAATCGAAAGTGGAGTCTTTTTTGGGTCCTGAGAATGAAACTCAGGGATGTCTTACATACTCATCTCTTTCTATTTTAGTTTGAGACAGGGTCTTGCTAAGTTGCTCAGGCTGGCCTCGGTTCCTCCTGCCTCAGTTCTGAGTAGCTGGGTTTATAGATGAGCATTCTGCTCCTGTTGGAAGCAGAGTCTTCAGGGATATTTGTATACAATGTTCATAGCAGTTTATTCACAATAGCAGTGCAAGTGGATTAGTAAAATATGGTGTATACATACAATGGGATTCAGTCCTAAAAAGAAATTCTTATATGGATCGATATGTTGATGATATCATGCTAAATGAAATAAGCCAGTCACAAAAAGAGAAATGGTATAAGAGTCCACTTACGTAATGCACTTAAGATAGTTAAAATCATAGAAATAGAAAGTTTAATGGCGGTTTCTAGAAGCTGGGGTTGATGGGCAATAGGGAGTTCCTGCTTAACAGGCCTAGAGCTTGTGCCTCACAAGATTAAAAAAAAAGTCTAGAGATGGATGATTGTGATAGCTGTACAACATTACTGAATATGTGTGACACCACTGACCTGGATACTTTGAGATATAAAATTTCATGTCACATATGTTTTATAACAGTGACAACAATTTGGAAAAAAGCAATAAATAAGGTGCCTGAACTAAATGATTTTTAATGTCCCCCATGGCTCTGATATTCTCTTCTCCAACATTATCTATTAGACTTCAGGGTTCAAATATCATTTATGACAATCTCTCTTAGGTGATCTATCTATAATCCTGTGTATATATATTTAACGTGTTTTTACACATGTCTTTGTATTCCAAAAGCCTCCTTCAATAAATCTTTAATGACCCTCTAGTCTTCAGAGGGGAGGTGAAGCTGTTTATGTTACAGGAGCACATTTCCTTTGCCCACAGCAGCCAGAGCACAGCATGCTATTACTATAAATGGGGCATGATGGTGTTTTGTTATGAAACACCATTTGATATAGGACAGCCACAGTGCAATGACTTCCAAATATATTTCAGCCTACTATAAAAAATAAAATGACAGATCTTCTCATGGCCACAGGATCTCTGCATACACTTCCAGGAACTTGAGACCATTTACTATATCCAAACAGAGAAACAATGTTTAAAAGAATACACATGTGTCCATTCAGCTTTGAACAAAACTTGTCTCTTCCTCCTTCTCCTAGCCCCTCATGTACAAAGACAAGCATGTTAGCCTGTATGGAAGGGAGGAAGAAAAGTTGGTTTGGATTACTTGTCTTCTATTCACATTTTGTTCCAACATTCTGTTTCTAATGAGTCAAACACCCAAGCATCTTTTCAAGATAAAACACAAACTCCATAGATCACCCTTACTATTCCTTAATCTACTACCACCTCATATCTAGAATATCCATTAGTCAGATGGTCTTTATTTCCTCTTAAGGACTTCCCAATCTTAGAGAAAAATGCTTCCATGAAAAATATATTCTTTTAAAAGTAGAAATACTCTGTTTCTCCAATTCTGAAATTCCAAGTGCTTCCTTAGTTTCTGAGTATCCCATTGTGCATACATATCCCAGAGAAATGTTAGCACAGGTTCAAAGGTGTTCTTGCTCAAGACATTCACAGTATGGTGTTTGCAGCAGTATAGAGAGAGTTGGAATCTTTATCTAGAAGGAAGCAGACAAATAAAACCTGGTAGATTCGTGCTATGGATACTCTGCAATGACTAGAAGCATAGCATTTATCTATTGCTGTGCAACAAATTATATCAGATTCAACATCTTAAATCAACAAACATTTATTATATCACAGTCTCTATGCGTCAGGAGCCAGCATAGCTTAGCTGGGTCCTTTGGCTCAGGGTCTCTCACAATGCTGCAATCAAGTTTTGGCAAGGGCTATAGTCATCTCGTATCTCATCTGGGTTAGGGGAAGATTGGCTTCAAGCTCACCCACCAGGCTGTTGGCAGGATTCAGTTCCTCTCTGTTATTGGACTGAAGACCTCAATTCCTTGTTGGCTGTTGGCTGTTGGCTGGACGTCTCTCTCCGATTCTTGTTATTAGATTTTCTATAGGGCACCTTACAAATTCTCAGCTGACTTCTACCAAAGGAGAAAGTGAGGAAACGGGAAAAAAAAAAACAGAGAGTTTTCTTGTGATGTAATTTTAAAAGTGACATCTCATCAGTTTTCCCACATTACATTCATCAGGAGAAGTCACTAGGTCTAACCCATGATCAAGGACAGGTGATGGCAGAGGAGCATGAATACCAAGGGGCTGTCATCATCAGGAGTCACCTTAGGAGCTGCCCATCACAAGCAGCAACAAAACGAAGAGTCACACAGCATTAAGTATGATATTTCACAGAAAAAGGCAAAAGTTAAATGAAGTCTACAGAATGATACAATTTGTTTAAAATACATAGGAAACAATGCCATTTGCCTTACATGGATTTAGACCAATTCAAGGGTGTAGAGCAATCCCTGTAATGTTCCTCTTATGGTGCACAGAGTTGGGGAAATGAAAACAAATAAGTACATAAACTTTCATGTGGCCTGATAAAAGCAGAATAAAATTATGGACTATGAACCCAGGACCAAGTTCAACCTCTGTATCTGAGGTTCAACATAAAGGGAAAGTAAAATAATAACACAAATATTCTGGACCACCCAAATATTCAGGCCCCCATGGAAGTCTCATTAAGATCCAGTCTGTGGGAGCTCCCCACCCCACTATCACACTAAATTAAAGTTACCTCAAATGCTCGCAGACTTTTTTCAAATAAAAGTAGAATCTGTCAGTGGGGATAACTTGGAGTCTATTACACAGTTCAAAAATTTAGTACACGTGCAGTGCACCTGTGGTTAACCACCTGTCCTGGCTCCTGAATGTGGGACTTTTCATACTAAAACCTGATAAGGTTTAGAGAGCTAGGGAGCTTGTTAAAAATGGAAACTGAGACACCTTCGCAACAGATTCTGATTCTGTGTGCCTGAGCTGCTCTGAGAATCTGTATTTGAAGTAGCATCAGAAGCCCTTCTGATACGGAGAGTCCGTGATCACAATTTGAGGAACCATGACATAGAAAGATAGATAGCTTTGAAAGATGCTGCAAATAATATTTGCTTTCTTATTGTACTTTTTCCTTTATTTTGAACCTCAAATACAGAAAGGTCCCAGCCTTTCTCAAGTGTACAAACCATAAATGTTAGGCAGCCACCTCATGCAGTATCACCTTTACCTGTCAATAATCCTAGGACTTTAGTTCTCAGTTCACTAATTCTAGAATTATCTTCCTCATAAGACAGACGGCAAGATCCAGGAGGCAAAGTTCAAGAAGAGGTCAGGACAGGCATTTGGGGAGGAAGATTTTCCTGACTGGCTGTTGTAAGAAACCACACCCATGACTGGATTAGCCACTATAGAAAAGTGTCTCAGAAGTCACCCACCCCACACTTCGATCTTAAGAAAGTGCTGATAAGATTAAGGTGAGAACCCCCAGGTCTGCAGGGAGCTGACTGCCCCAAATGTAATCTCTGTAAAATATTTGCCGTATTTGGAAAATATAAATGGCTGCTCAAGTATGTTGTCAGGAGAAAACAGTGACGAGGTCATGGTAAATCCTATCAGGATGCAAGGAAGGCAAGTGGGAATCCTCACTTTGAGAGTGGACCTCAGTGGGCCGCAGGAGTACAAGGAAGATAGGTCCCCATGAGGACAAGGGTGCTAGACCTGAAAGTTTTGTCAAATATTCTTAGCAACCAATCAATAGTCTTTCCTCTCTTTTTATGTCCAAGTAAACTTTTCATCTCTGTTTATTTTTTGTTTTGCAGATACAGATTTAATAACTTCTAAATGAGAGATGCTATGCTAGGCAACGTTTTAGGGTTACTTAGATTCTGGGTTTACTTGTTCTGTCAGATTCTAGGTGCCATGAAAGTAGAGTCCAGCTAACATAAGAGTAGTTCATACAAACAAAGCATTTGGGTGGGTTCAGAAAAAGGCATCTCTTAATAATAAGAACTGTCACAGTTTTAGATTTCATCCTGAAGCTGACCCTGAGATAAGAATCTAGGCACAAGTAGTTTATTTGGGAGATGATCCCAGAACACACGTTTAGGAGAGAGGAGAGCAGATGGAGGAAGGCCAGGAAGCGTATAAGAGGGGCCTAGCGAGCCAGTCACCAGGCTGGTATTGGAGCCTGCTGGGGAGCTGGGAGACAATAGAGATTCTACACAAATTTCATTATACACAATGAAACATGTTTCAGAGTTATTGCAGACAAGGGGTATTCATCCACAATTCTCCATCTCTCATTGGTTGAGCATTGCTTCTTGGGAAATTATGTCTCAGACAATTCTGGTATGTCCTATGTGAAAGTTAAGCATGTTCTTTTGACTATGTAGAGTTATAAATATTTTCTATAAAGAGCTTTGAGAATGTAGATGAATTCCAAGGGGATGTGGGTGGGCCACCAACAGCAGCTGCTGCTACAATAGTTCAAATTTCTGAATGCTTACAAAGTTCCAGGCACCAGACTAAATGTATACCATCTAATTTAATATCAAATTAATGATCTCCATTTTCCAGACCAGGATACAGATATAGAGTGAAAAGTGACTTCCTCCCAGTTAGCAATGGTGGAGCTGGGATTTGAACTTAGAAATGTGGTTTTTATAATCCAAGCTTGGGACCACTATATTATACTAGAAAACTTTATAATTAGTAGAGGAAGTAGAAATAGACTGTAAGATGTAGGTGTAAGATCCACCTGCTATACAAAGTGTGGACCAGATTTCAGCTTGGATTCAGCACTACAGAAGTACAGACCCATGATGGGATTCAGGAAGGATCAAGGGCTGGAGTATAAATCACAAATAACTGAAGATAAGCAGTACTGGAGAGGATGTCAAATGCCAGATTAAGGAGTCCATGCACAGTGGACAGTGCAATAAAGAACTATTGAGGATTGTTGTGTAAGGGCTGAAGGGAGTAGCATGATAGAAAGTGAGCTTGAATAACATTAAAGGGTATTGTTAATGTAAAACTGTCAACTGAATAACATTAAACAAGACAGTGGAGTAGCTGGATTGATCAAAGGACAGGGAAAGATGAGGTACAGGATAGGAGGTATGGCAAGAGTTTGGGAGTGTGAGGATAGTTCTCTAAGACAAAAGGTTCCTTGTGAGAGTGAGTGGAGTAGATGGGAAGAGCTGCTCTGACTACAGCCTTCTAGAGGAAGTCATGGGCGTGGAATATAGATGATCAAGGAGTCTAGACACAGGTATTAGGATCATTAATGGAGTATGATAGAGAAAAGGACACAGACTGTCTAACTTGGACTTGGGCATGGGTAGACTTTCCAGTTCCACTTTAGTGTCTAGTCCCATCTCAGAGACAATTTGATCTGTTCACCCAGGGTTGTCAGACTCCAAGTGAACCGGTACAATGTTTTTTACCAAAGAAATAATCAATGACCAATGGCTTGAGAAATCCATCACAGTGACATTCATATTGCTGACAAGCCTAAAATACTTCAATTGATCAGCTAGTTGGTACATTGCCTTTCAAGAAAGAAATAAGTCTCCCTTTCCTTTTGCCAGCTGTTGTTTTTACTATGGAACTCACATACACACCTAATCCAAGATTATATATATATATATATATATATATATATATATATATCTTCCCTCTGGCCATGTTATCCAAACTCTCAACTATGTGTTTTGCTGATGAATTTCAAATTTTAGTATCTCAAGAACTCATCTTTTCCCTTGAACATAATTTTCAACTTCCAGCTAGACATCACTACCAGGATATTCCACTAGCAGCACCTAAAACCCCACATGGCCAAAATCAAGACTTAAACATCCTTAATTTTTGTCTTACTTTCCAATTTGTCCATGATGCAATCATTCCTCAACTTGGCAAGACTCAACCCTTGGAATTATCTCTGATTTCTTCTCAACTGCACATTCCATCTTGTGGTTATATCAAAACCACATTAATTCTATACTACTACAATGCCTTTTAAAGATGGTGGAACCTCTCTCTTCACACTGGTATGAAGAATACTGTAAGCATAGTGTAGTGTAATGCAGCAGAAGGTCAAAAGACAAAATTACAACTAATTTACTTTAAAGATTGAATTGGCTTTATTTGCAATTCTACAATCAGGCAGCTTCTCATTCTATAAACTAGAATGAGTGTTGTGATGAGCTGAGCAGAGGCTTGGCCTTATAGGCAGAAAAGAACTAGAGAAAGCAGAAATGGAACACAACGTGTACTGGTCATTTCAAAGTTACTTTCCTGTTGGATTAAAAGAGAGGGGACTTCCTTGTCAGGATGGCTCTGATAAACTGGGCCCCTATTGATTGGTTGGTGTGAATATTCTGATTTCCTAGAAAACTGGCCCATTTCAGAGTTCAGTTTGATTCTCTGTCACTTAGGATGATGGGGTGGGGGTCTGGTCTGCTAGAACCTAGGAAAAGAAGCTAGTTGAAAGCAATGTCCCCCAACTTTGCTTAGCAATGCTAAGGTATGGTAAGCTATGGTACAGTTGATATAATAAGCTATAGGAATTCACGTCCTCATGCACTGTTGCTTGCTTAGCCTTTTATCTGGAATGTATCCATACTCTTTAAATTATCCTCCCTAAAATAAATAAGACCCAATTCTCTTTTGTATGTGATAGTATTTTTCTATGTGTCATTATCTAATTATAGCTCTCTTATGATAATAATAGCTAAAGACAATACTGTGTGTCCATATTATGTCATCTCCTTGAGTGTTCTGTGAGTCCTGGGAGTGATGTGCAAGACCATGTGATTATCGCCCAGTGCTTGACCACTAGGAACTAGAATGAATAAGAATTCTGCTTGATATTAGAATTCAGAGGAATGTGAAACTGGAAGTCATGTTGCTGTAGAAGGGAGGCAATATCTAATCTAGTATGGATGATAAGCTTGAACCAGATCAGATAACTCAGGGAGACCCAAGTTAAGGAAGAAATGACCTGGGAGAAATAAGGTTATATCCTACCTAAAATACGACACTGGATTGAAAAACACGTGCTAAGTGCTGGGACTGTTCAGGCCTATTTTGGATGGACTTTCTTTGTTGCCTACCTGTAAATACACACTCTTCTAAACCCAACAAAAGAAGATCAGATTTAGAGTCTTAAGAGATGCGGGGTACATAGTAAGGGAGCATTTGCAAATGTGGGTGGGGCAGAGGCCCTCTGGGAGGCCGGATAACATTACTTTTTGGCTGCATGAGTTTGCAAAGCTCTTCTTGAGTCTGAGCCATGCTATTTCATGCCTCTGCTACAGACATTTTCTCTCTGAAAAATCAATGACCCAAGAAAGCAGTTGGTGTTGGGAGGCGGGGGAGTCCCTGAGTTAATCCTTGAGGTTGAGGCAGGAGCATGGCCGCTCTGGAGTCAGCCTGGGGAGATGAAGGAAGGCATGACTGCTCTGTTTGGAGAGGCCTGTCTTTAGTTGGCACCAATCTGAGCACTCAAGTTCTCTGTCAATAAGCACTTTACAGGGGAGATCAATGGATTTGGAACTGAGGGTGGGAGGAGGGCGTTTGGGAAAGAATATACACATTATCAGAGTCCTTCTACCAAGCCCCTTCCCTGAAGTGTTCAAGAATGCAGACCTGTTTTAGTAGAGGATGGGTGGTAAGGAGGGAGATTCGCCACCCCTTTGGGAGAACCAAGCTGAGAGGTTTAGTCTCAAAAATAATAGATGGCACTAAAGGACCAGATCTCTGCAGCTTGATTTACCCATAGGGATGGCAGGTACTGTGCTGAAAAATTATCAAATGACAGTTTAGCCACCAACACTAGAAAATACTAGCCTCTGGCGAAGAAAGAACATGAAAATTCATTCTGAATGAATGTAGATGGGAATGTAAATTAATACAGCCATTATGGAAAATAGCATGGAGATTCCTCAAAAGATTAGAAATGGAATTACCATATGATTCAGCAATATCACTTAGGGTTGTGTCTCCAAAGAAAATGAAATCATCTTGTAGAAAAAGATACCTATCAGCACCCTCATGTTCATTCCAGCATTATTCAAAGAAGCCAATAGAAACAATCAACCTAAGTGTCCATCCACTTAGATGAATGGATAAAATAAATGTGGTGTCTAAATAAATGTGGAAACTACTCACCCTCAGAAAAGAAGGAATCCCAGCATCCATGACAACATGAATGTGGCTGAGCTGGGCATAGAGATAAATACTGCATGGTCTCATTTATACGTGGATTTTTTTTTTAAAAAAATGAACTTATAGAACCAGAGAGTAGGATGAGGATTACCAGGAGGGTGGGGTGAAACACTGGGACCAAAGAGGTCACGGTAAAATGACACAAAATTTCAGTTAGATAGGAGGAGTAAGTTCAAAAGAGCTACTATACAACATGATGACTGTAGTTAATAACAGCATATTTTTTCATGAAAACTTCCAAGAGAGTAAATTTTAAATGTTTTCTCTGCACAAAAGGGTACATCAGGTAATATAAATGTTAAGTGGCTTGGTTTGGTCAGTCCATGATGTATATATACATACAAACATCATGTTGTATACCATGAACATATATAATCTTTGTCAATTAAAATCAATAAATATTTACAAATTAAAAGATACATTCAAAAATAAAGAATAGGTGGTAATATTCTACAGGAGATCAAAGCCAATATGTGAGCAAATTAAGGAAAAATTTTACTATGTTTTTAAAAATAATGACATCTACTCCCCTAAACATTTGCAAATCCAAAGAGAGTCTTTCCCAAGAAAGTACAGATTTGGGGAAAGGCAGATCCAGGCACATGCTAGTCCTGAGATATTAAATCATATATTAATGGCTTTATGCTATCAAACATGGCCTCAGAGAAAGCAGGCCAGGGAATCAGGCATGCATGTTCAGTTTCAGAGATCATGATTCTGAAAGATGATATTTAGATCCTCTTTTAATGCAACCAGACATTCTTAAATCCTCTTAAATAGCCTTGCATGTTTAGTAATGTCATTATTTGGTTGATTATTTCATCTGAAAATAAATAAAAGAATATCTCCTATTTATACTGACTGGAGAGATATTTTCCTGGCTACAGTACAGGCTCTCTCCCAACATACTTGCTGATTCAGTGCATGGACACACTATGTTATTGTTCCTGTCCTAGGCACATAGGTACTCTCTATATACTTCATGATCAGGCCATTACATCTAGCTCTAGTTTACATATTTGTAACCCTCTTGGCCACACGCCCTTCCTATATCATCTCAGAGTCAAGAAGTTTGCCCGTCACATTATTTAGAGTTCTTTTACTCTAGAATGATTTGCATTGCCATGAAAGATGAGGATGTCCTCTAAGATAGATAACTATTTTCCATTCTTATATTTCTGTTCTCAGGCTTCTATATTTTTGATCATATAGCTCTTTCTTCCTGGAATTAATCTCATGCACTTCTGTTATTACATGCCCCATTCTGTACTCTCTTCTCTCCCAGTCCCCAGCTCTTCTCCACCTGATCCCATCACCCCCAGCTTCAGATTCCTCAGCTCACTGAATAAACAATAATATAAAATCTGTTGCTAAAATGAGAACTGAGAAATTTTTAGCTACCCCTATTTTCCTTACTCTCCTAAATCCATCAATCATTTTCATTCAGATCTGCTTCCTTTTCTTTCCTTTCTAGCCCGTTTCTATCGTCTTTCAGCTCTGTTGTCTCTGAAGTGGGTACTCAGCAATGGAATGCTGAATGGAATTTTCTCCTGGTTTCACCATAAACCCTTTCGCTATCAATACTCCAACATCAGTCCTTCTTTCCTGCCTAACCCCAGATCCATATAAGTAGAAGACAGCAGAGAAATAGATGGGGGAATCATTTGATGACCTGTAGGATGAATGGAGAGTACAGTATATTCATCTCGTTGAAGGGCCAACCAAGATAAGAGCTGAGAGACACTGAGGGTGCTCTGACAGAACACAGGAATCCCCGTGCCTTCCTACAGGTTTGCATGGTTAGCACACTTGATGAATTTCCTTGTCTACATTTTCCCCCCTCCAACATTCCCCACCTCCCATTACTACCCCCAAGCAGAAAATACAGAGAACTAGGTAGAAAATGGAAATATCTGAATACCCTACTTTTATTTTGGTGAAAAGACGTGAGCTATCTTAGGGCCAAGTAGATGCCACAGAATGGATATGGGTTCATGCTGTTCAGCTGTCTTTCCTGCTCTCAAGAGGGTTAGCCAGTATCCTCAGCACCCAGCAGCAGTAGGTCCTGACACCATGGGTCAGGGAAAAGCACTGAGGGAGAAAATCAAGCTGGAAATTGGTCTTTCCAAGGGAGACAAGTGTTCCCCACAAAGAGGTGAAGAGATAACATTTGGAGAAGACATCTACCATCAGCCACCTGCGCAAGTAAGGCAGAAACAATCATTGGGGGAAAAATGGATACAACAGAAGCTACTTAAAAAACACACCAACTCCTGGATTTTGTTTGTTTTTTTCATTTCTAATACCTTGCATTGGCTGGAGTCTTGGAAAGTGAAGGGGAATATTTGGGGAAGACCATTTCCTCAAACCTATTTACAAAACAGGAAATAGAAGGTCAGTAAAACAGCAGAGCCCTCCACACATACTGAACTGCAAAGAGGAAAGAGGAAAGCCTTGAGTGGAACATGAGATCACAGCTTTAACTTGGATTACTTCTGATAACTGGAAAGAGCTCCAAACTGACCACCAGAACGTTCCATCTGAGATGCCATCACAAGTCCAGAATGGTGTAGCCAAAGAAAATGCTGGGGAGAGGGACTCCCCCAACTGACTTGATGTTTCTAATCACTGACTAGAGAGTGCTCAATAAATGAATGTCATAATGAAAGTAAGACCTGTCACGCCAGCCTCCTGATGAAAAGCTCCCAGTGACTCCTCATTCTCCACTGTAACATAAATATTCACTCTTTTGTGACTCACAAGGCATTTGTAATCAGGCACCTTTTGCCCTTGTTGTGTTATTTACTTCTTAATTCCATGGTGATGCTTGCCATTATCCTCAACAAATCAGATTCTCCAACCCCTCTGTGTCTACCAGGAAAATACTTATCCAACCCAATCTATAGGTTGGGTAATTTTATTTTGGGGTAATCTTTAAGGAAAAATCTATCAATTCTTAGTTTAAGCAAGACGTCTTCTGAAGAGCTTTCCTAATGCTTACAGAGAGAATTATTTATTTCTTCTGTTGTGTTCTTTTTATACATATGACTTAACTGTTTTTTGTTGTTGTTGTTGTTGTTGTCATCATTGTTGTTGTTGTTTTGGTACCGGGGATTGAACTCAGGGGCACTTGATGACTGAGTCACGTCCCCAGGCTTATGTTGTATTTTATTTAGAGACAGGGTCTCACTGAGTTGCTAGCGTCTCACTCTTGCTGAGGCTGGCTTTGAACTCACAATCCTCCTATCTCAGCCTCCCAAGCCGCTGGGATTATAGGCATGTGCCACCATACCTGGCCCTTAACTGTCTTTATGAATTACTAAAGGCAATAATTGTGTGTCCATCTTCTCTATAGATAAGAAGTTACTTGAAGATATCAACTGTGCTCTCCTGGTAACCCCATGTCTGGGAGTGGAGGGAGGGGTGGATGGTGAACAAATCCAGAGCCAGAACAGAGATAATAACCAGACACTTGCTTCTAAGGGACTTCCTTAAGTCTGTGTTGATGTAGACTTTGGAATGAAGTGCCAAAATCTGTTTTGATCTACTGGGGTTCTTTGTATCTTTCTCTGAAGGCCTATGTTATGGTATGGATATGGAACATTCCCCAAAGGCTCATGTATTGAGGGCTTGGTCCTTAGTGTGGCTTTTGGGAAATGACTGGATGATGAAGGTTTTAATCTCAACAATGGACTAATCCATTGGTGGAGTCATGATTGAATGGACTATTGGAAGATGGTGAAAATTATAGGAGGTGAAATGAGGTAGGGAAGGGGGGCATGCCGTGAAAAAGCACATCATGTCCTAGGCTCCTTCTCTTTACTTTCCAGCCACCAGAGGGTGAACAGTTGGGCTCTGCCAGGCATTTCTTGCTATGACGTTCTGCCTTGGCCACAAGATGCAGGGAAGCATATACAGACTAAACCTCGGAAACTATGAGCCAAAGTAAATGTTTCCTCCTTACGTTGATTTCCTCAGGTATTTTTGTCACCAGGATGGGTATCTAAATAACACCATCTAGTTGCTCCTAACCCCCAATTTCAGTTGATTCTAAAAGACTGTACCCACCCTATCCTACCATGGCAAAATCTTGATTCCCTATAGAAAGCCACTTTCTCCATGTCTCTGACAAGGGTTGGTATGTGATATTAAGATAAAATGTACAGAACTTATTGGTTACATGCTCTTTCTAGTTCTCTCTCTTTCTCTCTGGGCATAGACCTAATTTCATTTAGATTATAAATTTCTAAAAGGCAGACCTTATCTTGCTCTGCATTCTACATGGTGGGAGCACATTTATTTCTATAAAATGGCTTCTTGAAATCTTACCTGAGCCAGACCTTGTTGAGTGGCAGACATCCATTGGAGCAGGAATTTTCTCAGCTCTTAAGGACTCACACTCTGGGTGTTTTCCATCTGGAAAGATGTTCCCTTTGATTTTGAGGGAAGCTCCAGAGAGGTTCTATAGAGCAGGAAGGGGGAACAGGAGGGGGGAGAGTTGCTAGTAGCCAGGATGTCAGAAGAATCAACTTTGCAAAGCACAGGTTCCATCCCAATTGTCCTCACTAACCTTTTGATTCACAAGCCTGCAAAACCTTTGTCATGTATATACACGCACACATATGTCACCAATATCACACTTACACCCTTTGAGACTGCATAGTAACTCCACAAAGAGATGCATCTTAGAAGTGATTGAATCCAAATTTCATACGGCTTAAATAGAGCTGGTCAAGTTTGTCTTGGTGACTCGCCTCCTATGTTCCTAATACAGACCAAGAAGGCAAGTAGGGACTGAATAATAAAGTCTTAGAGCCTTTCCTTGTTTTTTTTTTCCATTCCCTAATTAGCATCCCCATCAGATTCACCCAACACACACACACACACACACACACACACACACACACACACACCTTTCTTCTTCTCACTTCTCAATGAAATCCTCTCACTTTGCCTGAAATTATTCCTCTGCCATTGTCACCTCTCTAAAATCGTGTTAAGTTGCAACAGTTCTCTTTTATTCAGTATTGGGAATTGAACCCTGGGCTTCCTATATGCAAGGCTAGCACTCTCCCCCTCAGCCCTTTTCATTTTATTCTGAGACAGGGTGGTGCAAATGCCCAGATTGGCCTTAAAAGTTTGAGCCTACTACTTCAGCCTCCCAGGTATCTATGATAACAGGCATGTGCCACTACACCCAGCTGCAACAGTAGTTTTGATTTTGTTCCCATGAATATCCTCTGAAATGGTTCATCTGTATAATTAATATACATATCTGGAATTCTAAACCTCTGCCTTTAAATTTCTTTAGTTCTGGAAATAGACAAGGATGTGTTGGTTAGCTTTTCACCTTTGTGACAAATACCAGAGAAAAACAACTTATAGCAAGAAAGATTTATTTTGGCTCATGGTTTTGATCCATGGTCAGCTTGATCCAAGGCAGAAACATCATGGAAGAAAGGTACATGGAGGAACAAAACTGCTCACCTCACTGTGGTGAGGAAATAGGGAGAGAGAAAGAGGGACAAGATATAGTCCCTGGGGTCACTCCCCTAAGGACTCTCCTGTTTTAAGAAGGTCCCTCCGCCCAGCAGCCTCCACCACCTCCTGTAGTCCATTCAGCTATCAATGGATTAACTTGCTGATGGGGTCAGAGTTCTCATGATCTCATTGCTTCCCCAAGGCCGCCCCTCGGCACACCACTGCACTGGAAACCAAGCCCTCAACACATGAGCCTCTGGGGATGATCCCGATCCAAACCATACAACAAGTATCTATACAGTTTATAAACAGAGAGACACGTATGTGTCCATATAGGCATCACACACATGTAGGCTTACGTGTATATAGATGGAGACCCATTATTCATACAAGAATATAAAGCAGAACTATATTTCTTCTACCCCCTTCACTTCTCTAAAAAGCTCTGCTGCCCTCCTCTCTTGCTCACATACACCCCTCCCTTTCCCCCCCTCCTCTACTCATTCTTTAAACTTAGTTTTATCTGGATCCTTTCAAGGAATTGTGTGTGATACTCTTGAGTGCAGGGAACCAGCCTTCGAGCTAAACTCTGGTACACCTTTTAGCTACTAAGGACATAAATCTTCCCCTTAGTTCTCTCTCAGGGATTATTTAAATTGGTCAGATTGAGAATCCATCTATTTCTTTAAAGCCCAACCCATGAGTAGTTGTTAACACAATGCAAGAGTTGAAGGCATTAAGCATGTACCTGCAAGTTCTTCATTTCCTTCCCTCTGGGAGTGCTTTCTAGTGGGTGCAGGAGAGAGAGAGAGAGAGAGAGAGAGAGAGAGAGAGAGAGAGAGAGAGAGAGAAAGCCGAGAAAGCTGCTTTTTCTGGAGATTAATTATTTGTTCAGACAGGGGTCAGGGGAAGGGTCTTTGAGAGATTCCTTCAGTGTTTGCCCATCCTCTCTCATCGGGGTGGGAACCAACTCCCTGCCCAGCCACACTGTAGCAAGGAGAACTTTGTCCGGAGACACCGGTCGTCTGAATCAGAAGGGGTGCAGGCATCATGGGACCACACTGCCCAAACAAGAGAGGGGACTGAAGGCCAGGAAGGAAAGGGGCAGTCACTTTGGCCTCTTACCTTATCGCCTTAAGGTTATAGGCATCCTATCTCTCCCAAGGGACGTCTGTAGTCAGATTGCCCAATGTGGTAAGTTGAGAAAGGCACAAGGTTAGGGGAAGCTGCTGACTGAGGGGCAGTCAGGAAATGTCTGCAACCAAAGAGGGCTGCGGAGGCTGTTGGAGGCCTCACGGTGGGCCCCAGAGCAGGGGTTTCTTTCCAGGAAGTGCTGGGGTTTGCACATCTGCCACCTGGATGTCCCTCTGGAGAATCACTTAAACATACTTGCAGAACAGAAATTACTTAACAGAAAGCAGAAAAGAGGAGAAAAGCTCAGCAGTTGTCCAATCTGTGAGGGTTTCCAGAGGAAGACTGCAAAGGCCATGTACTTGGAAATGCCAGTTTTTCTGAGAAAGAAGGCAGGAGTTGATTAAGCCTGAGTTAGTCATAAACTTATTTAGATTTTATCCTCAAATTTGAGGATTGGAAATGCAGTGCTTTGTCGGTAAATATTTCAAAACTGTCTCTTCAAGGGAGTGGGAAAAATATCTTTACGTATTCTATTTATCATCTACCGATTTCTATGGTGCGAACAGTCCCATGGACCCTGATCTCAAGCACTTATACGAAGTCAGTGGATGTGGGATTGCAAAGGGAGGTGAACAATGGGCTCCTCAGAGTGCTGGAAGCCAGTTCCAACTTACTGCTGGCTGTAATAAATACACTAAAAAGCTTATTAAAGATTTTCACCAGTTCTTGTTCCTCAAGATGTTGCATGGTGCAGCTAAAAGAGGTGGGATCCACTTCTAGGGAAATTCTTCCCTGCCAACCATCCCTGCCTCTCCAATTATAATTTGTACATTTTTTTCTGTATACATATTCTATTTTAATAAAAATTGAAATATTTAAGCAATATAAAGCCAATAAATCTTTCTATTCCTTGCAACCACAAATATATAAGATTTCGTGTCCCTGATTCTCATCATCGTTTCTCAAATAGTTCTTGTTCCGTATAAGGCATAGGGTTGCCACACTGTCAGTGGGTGAAAAGAAGAGTTTCAGATTGCAGCTAATGTGTGGTCCCCTTTTTGAGACGTTTGAAAGAGAAAGCCCTGCTCTCCTTCCAGGTAAAGGTCCTGATTGACAGAGCCTGATGGAGATCATGGAGAGTTCTGGAAGGCAGCACCTCTCCTAGCCCTTGGCTTCTCTGCATGCCCCAAATAAACACAGATTGTTGCTGCTGGTTTCAGATGAATCCTGCTGTAAGTGCTGGCAGAGCAAGCTGGGGCCGCCATCAGGCCTTCCCTCCCTGGGAGGGAGCGGGGCAGGAGGGCCACGCAGATTCTGGAGGGGTAGGGGAGGAGGTCTCTGAAAGCCAACTGCAGCGTCCTCCTGGTTTGGCAGTTGGCCTGGGAGCCCTGGGGTGTTTTGGGGAAAAGCCAAGTAGAGAGGACAGAGTGAGGAGGGCCGTAGGAGGAGGAGGGGAGCTGTTTTTACAGGCTGGGTGGCTGCATATGCCTGTCAGGGCCAGAATTGTTGACTCTTCCCTGCAGGGACTTTCTCCTGACCTGCTGACGGAGAACAGGAAAATGACTCGGGTGCACTGGGATGGGAACACTCACCATTGCCTGTCCACCTCGTGAGTTACCCCAGGAGGCAGATTTTCATCACTGTTTCTCAGAGAGTAAAACTGAGGCCAAAGGTGGAAAGATAGACCCTGGGGCACAAAGGGAGTCCATGCTAGATGTGATTCTGCCCCGACCGCCTTGCCTGCTGCCGGTGCTCTCAGTCTGGTTTTGAGCTCTGTTCAGTCACCTCGGAATGCACCCTTTCAGCTGCACCAGCCAATCTAGTCCAGCATTTATGTGTCTGATTCTCGTCTGCTTCACTCTCTCGCTAGTAAACTGGCCCCTTGGTTGTTGGAGTGGCTGATAATGCTGCCTGGTGGCCTCTTGTGGCGATGTACAGAGTGTCTGTAGGGACAGATTCAATGTGCCCCTGGAAGCCACACCCAAGAATCTTTGCTGTCTTGGCACAGACAAGGCACCAGGGCTGCCTTCCTGCCAGGAGATTGTTAATGGCACCAATGATTTCTTCAACTTCTGGCTTTGGGTATGTGTGGAAGTAACTGTATGTCCTCAACAGAGCATCAGAGCTGGTCATCAGCTGCTCATCATAAATCTAGATGCTTCTATCTATCTGTCTGTCTGTCTCCCGGCTGCTGTGCCCTTCAGGCTGTCCCTGCACAGACAGAGAACTCAACAGACTCCCTGCAAGGGCACTTAGCCCTTGGCCCAGGTTCAGAGTATACAGGCAAGTCTGTAGCTGCTAAAACCGACCCCGTGAAGCAGCCAGCAGGGCACCTGCCTCCTGTCTTCCTGCCCCCTGTGCCTGGCTCCCTTCCCACTTCCATTTTGTCTTCTCTATTAAAAATTTAAACACTAGGCTGCTTTTAAAAAATAACTTTTGTTGAATTTTTATGATTCAGATGAACTCTTGTGTTTGTTGATATGGGGTCAAATAAGAAAGTTTTTCTCATTTAAACAGGTATATTTTACTGTTTTGTAAATAGAAATACTTATGCACAGACCTCAGGAGACAATGATAATACCTCCCAATAGCAATGGTAACATTTATTGAGTACTTACTCTGTGTGGGACATTATGTCAAATTCCTAATAAAGATGAGGTCTTTGCTTCTCACTATGACTCCACTGAGACTATTATCATCTCCATTTTCATATGAGGAAAATGAGGCTTAGGTAGTTAAAAGTCACTTAATTGAAAACTAAGCAGGGCATGGTGGTGCACGCTAGGAGTGGTAGCTATTTGGGAGGCTGGGGCAAGAGGATCACTTGAGATCACAAGTTTGAGACCAGCCTGGTATCATAGAAAGATTCCATCTAAATTAAAAAAGAGAAAAGTTTGCAAAACTAGTAAATAATAAGTCTGTATCCAGAAGTGGTATTCTTAACAACTATTCCATATAGTTATGAATCCCAAAATATTTATGTCTGCATAAATGACATTAAGTTGAACCATATGGAATGACCATTTTGTCTAATACCAGCAATTACATTGGGTTTATCCTCAAATATCCACCCAGAATTCTCTGAATGTGGTCACCAGACTTGATTAGACTATGGTACGAGGAGCCTTCTGTCTTTTATTACAGTGTCAACATACCACCTTTGAAAGACATGATTGAACAGGCATTCTGTTGAAGAAAGTGTGACAGCCCTAATGAACTCACTCCTATCTAACATTACTGATCTTGGTTGAGACCATGTTGGTTTTGATTCAATGGGAATTGATTTGAGAGTGAATCATCCCATGGTCAGAGTCCCTGGGATCAATCTATCTTTTCATCTCGATTGGTCTTTCTCCTTTGTTAATTCCACTCTCCAAGTGGGACCCCATAGGGAGAAGAAGGAGGAGGTGCTGGAGGAGACTCTGATGGGAAAAGATGTGTCCTGGAGTGGGAATGAGTCTCTCCAAGAGGAAGTGATGCAGGAAAGGTCAGTGGCAGTCTGACCTTCTGAGAGAGAATGTCCAGGTCATCTCTGCAGCCCTGAAGGACATTGCCTTAGGTTGTTATCTCTTGCTATAACATAATACCTGAGATAGGATACTTTAAAAGGAATAGTAACTAATTTAGTTCATAGTTCTGGAGACAGGGAAGTCCAAGTGCATGGCCACAGTTTCTGGCAAGGGCCTTGTGTTGAATAATGACACAGAGGAGGGGGAGGTAGACATATGTGAAAGGGACAAAGCATGAGGATTGCCTCATTTGATAACAACCTGTTCTTACTGTAATTAATTCAGTCCCAGATTAGATCCCAGAGTGAGAACCCACTGCTGTAATTAATTCCTCCTGAGGATCTGATCACCTGTTAAAGCCTCCACCACCTTTAAATAATGCTAAACCAGGAATCAAATTTCAACATGAGTTTTCGTGGGACAAGCCATATCCAAACCATAGCAGACATCAAACCCAAAGATCCAGAAACCAGGAAACCAATGGTGTATATAGCTCCCTTTCTCCTCCTTGGGAAGTCTTTGGATATGACACAGGAGAGAAAATGAATAAAGATAGTGCAGAGGAGTGAAAGGGTGTTCACCTCCCCAGGGAGACACTACAAAAAGGAGAAATGCAAGGGAGACCAGGAAAGATCCTAAGCTCACCCTCACCAAGCGGAGCCAAGACTGCCTGTTTTAACTTCTTATTGCGTATTCTTGTCAGTAAGCGTTTGATACATCCCCAAATAAATGTATGTTTATTGATGCTGGGCTATCCACACTTGCTTCCATGCTGATATATACACTATGAAACGTTCACAAAAATACGACTTAAAATGAGTAAGATAAAAGACACAGAATGTAAGTTACATTTCTCTTCCCATACCCTTTATGCACCCCCCAGGGTTCACTGATGTCATTTTCTATCGGTTGCATTTTAAAAACATAAAAAAAGATGAATATGTTCTAATAGTACATTGCACTTAACCCAGTGTATCCCAAAATACTGTCATTACAATGAGTACTCAATATAAAAATTATTTATGAGATATTTTAAATTCTTTATTTCACAACAAAATTTTTATACCCGATGTGTACTGTACCCTCACAGCTCATCTCCATTTGGAAAAAGTCACATTTTGAGTGCTCAATTTGTTAGTGACAACTGTTTTGGCCGTTATGGCTTGGAGGATTATGACTCCAGGAGAAATAAGAGTAGCAGGGGACATTGGACATGTGTCTACAGTTGAGGCACAGAATGATTGAACAAGGATGCTAATCCCAGCATCGCCCTCAGGGTGAACTCCAATCTGCCAGCTCCTCTAGCCTGAGGCCACATCAGATTTCAGAGTAGCACAATTCCAATAAAGGGAATTATACATGTGTACACAATGCACTGCGTAGCAAAGACGTGCATTTGTACACACCCAGTGACTATTGGCCACTTTGAAGCTGTGGGATTGGAGGTCAGTGAATAGTAGTAAGTGATAATAAACTTATTTGTATAGAGTGTGAATTGTCCAAGCATACATTTGTTTAAAAACACTTTATTTTTTTTTATTGGTCGTTCATAACATTACATAGTTCTTAATACATCATATTACACGGTTGATTCACGTGGATTATGAACTCCCGCTTTTACCCCGTATACAAATTGCTGTATCACATCAGTTTCCCTTCCATTGATTGACATATTGCCTTTCTAGTGTCTGATGTATTCTGCTGTCTGTCCTATTCTCTACTATCCCCCCTCCCTTCCCCTCCCCTCCCCTCCCCTCCCCTTTTCTCTCTCTACCCCTTCTACTGTAAATCATTTCTTCCATTTGTATTATCTTGTCTTGCCCCTCCTTTCCTCTTATATGACATTTTGTATAACCCTGAGGATCGCCTTCCATTTCCATGCAATTTCCCTTCTCACTCCCTTTCCCTCCCACCTCTCATCCCTATTTAATGTAAATCTTCTTCTCAAGCTCTTCGTCCCTACCCTGTCCTTGTTTACTCCCCTTATATCAAAGGAGTCATTTGGTATTTGTTTTTTAAAGATTGACTAGCTTCACTTAGCATAATCTGCTCTAATGCCATCCATTTCCCTCCAAATTCTTAAAAACACTTTAAATGATTAATCTTTTTAAGCCCATGCATTTCTTTCAGAGAGTATACAGGTTAATCCTTATTGATAAAATAAGGTTATTTTAGTTATAAAAACCTGGATTTATCTGTATTGCATAAAAAGCCCTCACCTTTTCTTTTTTTCCTCTCTTTTTATCTTTTTTTTTTTCTTGATGAAAAGGCTGGAGGAGGGGTATTGGGATTAAGGTTGCCAGATAAAATATAAGACAGAGTTAAATTTGAATTTTGGATAAACTGAGGCTAAATTTTAGTAGGACCATGTTCCATCCAATATGTCCTTTAAATGTTGTATGGGGGTGGGTAACCTCATTATTTGCATGAGACTTACATATTTATACTAAAAAGTTATTCATTGCTTATCTGAAATTTAAATTTCACTGGTATCCTGTATTTTTACTCATCAGACTCCATTTGGGCTGCCATTATCACAAAGGAGCAGCTGTGGTCTTGAATAGTTGCTTTCTGGGTACCCGGGGGAGTGCTGCTTCCAAGGGAATTACTCCTATTAATAGTTCCCCACTGGGAAGTGATGGGAAGCATTTCCAATTCCTCCTGCCATGATACAGTAATTATGAAAGATTTGTATCTGTGTCTCTCATTCTCTCAACTCATTTATCCTTCAAATTGTGTCGTAGTTTCTCAAATTTGAATTCCTTCTCTATTGGTGTTTTCAGAAACCTGACTGGAGAAGAGATACTAAAATTATTAAATGTTCCCCAAATACTAACCATAGCAGACAAATGTATGTATTTTAGACTCAGAATTCAAAAGAATTTATAGTACTTAAGCATGGTGTTGGGATGGTGCAAATAGTGTAGATATGGTGCAAATACTGTAGATGTGGTGTGTTTGTGTATGTATGTGTGTGTGTGTGTGTGTGTGTGTGTGTATGTGCACATGCACACATACATGTAGTTGGAAGCCGTCACTCTAAGCCCAGCACATTCCACTCTGTGTCACTAATTACTGGTGATTAGATTGACATTGACTTACATTAAGCTTGCAGAAAACCAAACAGCATAAAGTCTTATGCAGCTCTATTCATCAGTCAAGTTTTTAGATTTACCAGGCAAGGTTTTGTTCTTTTCTTTGAATGATTTAGGGAAAACTTAACTTTGAATGGCTAATTTGTTAATCCACTCCAAAATGAAAATCCTTAAGAAAGTAACCGGCACCTGCTTCAAGAAACTACAATACTCTTTCCCTTGTATTTAATGATACAAGAATTCTTTGATCCAGAGCTTTATAGTCTAATCCATTAGCAGAATTGCTTTTTCATCACAGCCCACTTTACAAGATTCCATCAGCTCTGTCTGTAGAGCTGTACCACAGATTGAATAACACCTGTTTGCCTCTGTCTCCAAACATCTGTAAGTATAGCATTCAAACAAAAGAGGTATGCATATAATTTGAAGGTGACAGAATTAAATAGTGCTATTAAACATAATAAATTCAAACTTTACTAGTATGCAAAAATGAGTTAAGTTGAAATAATCTATTGTAAGGGTGCATAAAGTTGACTTGAGCCTTGATATTCTTCACCAGATCAGCAACTTGGCTTCAATTTCTTCCTTTTTCAACATCAATCCTGCATCCCTGAACTGTAGTAGATCTGAAAATCAGCAGAGCACTGGTAATAGGAACAATGTGTATTCACATGCAAAACAGGTGAACGTTCTAGGTCTGACCTTCAATGATGATTTTTTTGTGTGCTTTTTATGTTGTAACTGTACTTTGTTAAAAGTAGACAAATAAATGATAAATTGAAAGAATAAAATATTTTAGTGATTATAGTGATTGTGAAAGCTGTTGATTTTATGAACACAAAACAATTACCCAGAACATCCAATGAGCCAAATAAATAGGAAAATATATTTCCAGTTAATATTAATAAGGACAGTCCCCTGATTTATAATGATATATATATATATATATATATATATATATATATATATATATATATATAGAGAGAGAGAGAGAGAGAGAGAGAGAGAGAGAGTTTACAGTGGTGCAAAAGTGAAAAACATTTAGTAGAGTTGCTATTTTGAGCTTTGACTTTAGATCTTTTCCTGGGCTAATGATTTGCAGCATAATGTACTCTAATGTTGGGCCTCTGCTGTGAGCCAGAGCTCCCGGTCAGCCTTATGATCTTGAAGGAAAGAAATCAATGTGATACCCCAGTGTGCTGTGCGGCTAAGCTGTGATGTTTAGTAGGTTAAATATTTCAAATTCCTTTCAACTTACAATATTTTCAACTTACGATCGATTTATCAGAACACAACATTATCACAAGTCGAGGAACATCTGTATTGAAATCACATCTTAGCCAAATAAATGTAGAAAGAGCATTGTATATTTTTGAGGCCATGCACTTAAAAAGTCTCAGTTATAAAGCATCACTATAATATGTATGTTTCTGAATAGGTATACAACAGAAAATAATTTAATCTTTTTGGAATTTTTGGTATAGTTTCATTAAAAAATAAATTAATATGAAGCCAAATCAAATAACCTTTACAAACTATATTGATTTTAGTTTTAAATTTCATTTAGGTCACAAATCATATGATTTATTTATTTCTTATACATTATGAGACTGGATTAAAAGCAGAATGCTTACTTTGTCATCTTAAAATATATTAAGGAGAAAAGAACAACATCTTTGGCTCTATATTGGTATAATAAAGAATTTAAATTTGAATAAAAAGGAAAATGTTAGAGAAAAATTACATACACCAAGAGTATATTACTTCCCAACAATCATGAATGAGAGGTTTTACTTAGTTTAACAAATGTCCAGCTAATGAGTTCAAGAGCTATATAATATCTGACTAAACTACCATTCTTGTACTCAAACTTTAACTGCCATATTTCAATAATAAAATTTATTATGATAATTTGTGAACGTCTAGTGCGTTCGGGTCCCTGGGTAAGGGTCTCGAAATCACCGGGACACAGGGGATGCAGAGCCAAGGCAGCAATTGCAACTGCATGCTGAGCTTTATTTGCATGTTTCTTTTATATTCTTCTTCTAACAAAGCAAGCAATTCTTCAGTAACATTTCATCTACATTGCACAAATATCATGTCTCAGCGGGTACACAGAGCTAAATTCAAGTTGTTCCTGTTCTTTTTGATAAGCACCCTCCCAAAGTTCTTTGTAGACATTATCTAATCCCCGAATGTACTGTTCCCAGGTCCAGTATGCAGGAAGCTTCTTCCTCTAGGCCAAACCATGCAGAAGCTTGTGTCTTGTGATAAGGGGAAAAGGACCTTTCCTTCTCCTAGCGAGGCATGCCTTCAGCTGACCTAAATCACAGCCACAGCTTCTTGCAAAGTGTCAGGCTGAGGGAGCTAAACTCTGCACACTTAAACCCCAACAATTCCTTCTTTTTTCTTTTGTTTTTCTAAAACAGCTTTCTACAAAGTTAATATAGAGTTTTGAGATGGTCTTATGTACATGCAATATATAATTATAAACAGGATCATAACTAAGTATAACACTATTTTCACTCCTCCAGCCGTATGGGTAAGACTTTGAGCAATTCCTTTGGGATTTAATCCCTCTAACTGTTTTAAAAACAATTTAGCAATTTGTGTAGCATCATCATGTTGAAACCCTTTTTCAAAAATTTCAAATATATCCTTTTGTAAAGAATCAATCATTAATCGAGCTGTTCCTCAACAAAATGCCATTCAACAAAATGTTTTGTTTGTAAAGAAGTATGTAAAGATATCCCTGAAACTGTAGCAACTGTAGCCACTGCTATAAGACTTAGAATTTCAGCAACTACAAGTCCCACAAACTTTTTAGTACGTTTTAACAATTGTCTAAAAAATTCCAGAACCAAAGTATTTACAAGATCTTGGGACCATGGTCTTTGTAAGTTCACAGGAAGCCAAATGTGAGAGCGCTGTTGTAACAGCACAATGGAATAACCAGAAGGAATAGAAACAGATGTATTAATATAGGTATACAATTTACAATTAAAGCATAAAATTTCCTCATCAAAAGTAACATTTCCAATTAAGAACAGATATGGCATGGGCATACATGTGGTTATATTATATTCTTTAAATACAGTAAAATTATAAGAAGCAGCAGATTGACTAGTCTCAGAGAAAGAGCCATTAGCCAAGATTACAGGTTTAGTTGCAGCAGCAATCTTTGTGTTTGTAAATGATGAGGGTACTGCACTGAAGCCAAGTGTGGGTCAGCAATTCCGCCATCACCCCAGGCCATCAATTTGTCATTCCAAATGGTTTCATTCCATCTCTCTTTCGGTGGGATTTATTGTTGCCACCGGAACATTAAGCTCAGGATCTTGATTCCTTGGCTGGGGTAGTGGATAGGGTGCCCCCCTTGGTGCCATTCTGATTGTGATGGGTCTGGATCCACCGCCCTGGGAGCCACTGCTGGTGTCCATTTTCTGTTGAAACATAAGCATAGCCCTTTCCTCTACAAAGTAAAATCCCTGGCTGCCATTCAGCATCTGTCGCAATTTTTATCCAGATTGGTTCATGAATTATTTCTAAGGTTTTTTGCTCAAAATGTCGTTCTGCTCTTGTCAATATTTCTCCTTGTGGAAGATTAAGGAAATTTAAAATGAATAAGGCTTGATGTAACAATGCTTTAGGTTGATTTTGTAAATGTCTAAACAAGTGCATATTTAAATCTGTTATTTTCCTCCTTTTTAATTTTTTAATTTGTGTTTTATAATATTAACCTTTATGTAGATAGGGCTCTCATTAACTTAAAAAATACATTTAAATTGTACCTCAGTGTAAAAAGTAACATAAAACTTTATATATCTTATTGATATATAAAGAACATTAAAGGATATAAATAAATCTCCAATATGTTATTTTTATAAGTTTAAAATTACCATGTAACCTTTTGGAGAACACCAGCTTGATAAAGGCTTTTTAAATCTTTTATCTTAATGACTTATATATTTGGAAAATATGAACACATTTAATATACAAAGAAGAGTAATAGTACAATAATTACTATTGATGTTTTTATATTAATTAAGTTTAGCTCTTAAAGAAATAACATAATAGAATATTGCAAAATAAAAGTTGTTATTTAACCATATTTTTATAATCTTAATTTTTTTAAGATTATTTGTTCAAAAATTTACATATATAGCCAACGTACATAGATCTTTTTTATCACTTACTTAAAACTATAGATCTAACATACATAGACCTTCTTTATTTACATTTTGAGAATTAGAAATTATTTGATTGTATTTTTACTTAAAAGCAAATTTATAGTAAACACATTTATCTCAAACATCTGTAACTGAAAAGGCAGAGTATCTGATAAATGTAAATATAAAACATAAATTATGGGTTTTTTGTTGAAGAAAAACAATTAGGCAAATATATATTAACTAATCAATTAGGCATGTGCTAATTAATTTATAGATTAACAAATATAGGTTATCTAAATATCTATAAAAAGATATACATATATTAAGAATAAGAACATAACTTATAATTGTATTAATTTTATGTAACCATGTGGTCTTAAAATATTTGGATCCATTTTAATTTATTTTTAACTAGGAGTGCACTCTTTTATGTGATGTCACTTGATATAACTGAAATAAGATCCTTGAGTATACATTTTTATTTTTATAGTTGGCACTGAGAATAAGGATTCCTTGGTTATCACAGGAACTTTGCCGGCTTGTTCCTGTGGCGAGCAAATGCATCCTCATAACCTTCAAAATTAAAAGTAAAGTATAAAGAAGCATATTTGATATATCTCATCAATAGAACATTATTTAGTAACACAACTATAGAGAAAAGTCAGGTTATTTAACTTAGAACTAGCTTAAATTTAGGACTGTAACATAGAAACCTGTGGAATTAAATTTTGTCTGAAAAAGATATCTTTTGTTAGCATTTACAGGTAGGCATTTTTAAAAATACAGACTCTGAGTAGCTCCGGTAGAAATCTAAAACACAGTAGTACAGGTTAGTGGCTGGAAGGTGGGACTAGAAGTCCTAAGTGACTGTGGAAGAACCAATCGGAAGCCCGCAAAAGTGTGGGAGGTGGGACCAGGAAGCCACTCTTCTGGCTAGGCACGCCATGGTTACCATGGTGATGCAAACAACATGGAGTCTAGCGCCCATTTTTCGGGCAAAATTATTGTAATGAATAGCAAAAGCATTAAGCAATTTTTTTTTACATAATGAGATTGAGGTCTGTACATTGTCACTGCCTTTTTTAATCTGTCAATATGATCAATCTCAATCCCCTCACACCGAGGTGGATGTGCCAGTCCATTAACTGGATTAGGCCTGATTATAGGAAAAGCAAAGAAGGGAGTTTCGTCCTCATTGTCAGAAGGCTTTGAGTCCATTTCCTGGACAGCTTTTAAAGAAGCTGCCAAAAAAGGGTTAATGGCCGGAGGGGCAGAGGGCCTGGTTCCAGATAAAGGTCTAGAGTCCATTTTAGCTTCTAATTTATTGAGACATCCCAGAACCTCCTCCATAAGGAGTTTGAATTGCTCCGAGATGGAACGATCATCAATCATCGTTTTTACTTTCGTTTTCTTTTGTGTCACATTACCAATTAAATCAGCAGAATTTTGTGAAGAATTATGAGTTAGTTGTTGCGTATCTTTTATTATTTCCTCCTTTTCACTAATATCTAGAGGGAGTTCTAGAATAGAAGGAGCAATTTGTAAATTGCCAATTAACCTTTCTTCCTCCATAGCTTTAAACATTGTATATAAAAGAGACCAGATAGACCAAAACCGAACTGGAATTTTTTCGCCTTGCCTTATGGCCTTTTCAATATTATGATGGACCCTTTTCCAATTATCCACATCCATAGATCCTTCCTCTGGGAACCAGGGATTCCATTCCCTGACCACCTCAAGACACATCTCTATATCAGAATGAGAAATAGTAATACCATAGATGGCAAGTGAATGCCTAAGAATATGTAGAAAAGGAGAAGATGAAGATTGTCCCATCACCCTGTAATATAAAGAAAAATAATTCACCCTTCCTGACAATCCAGCAGGGTCCCTGTTCGGGCGCCAATTGTGAACGTCTAGTGCGTTCGGGTCCCTGGGTAAGGGTCGCGAAATCACCGGGACACAGGGGATGCAGAGCCAAGGCAGCAATTGCAACTGCATGCTGAGCTTTATTTGCATGTTTCTTTTATATTCTTCTTCTAACAAAGCAAGCAATTCTTCAGTAACATTTCATCTACATTGCACAAATATCATGTCTCAGCGGGTACACAGAGCTAAATTCAAGTTTTTCCTGTTCTTTTTGATAAGCACCCTCCCAAAGTTCTTTATAGACATTATCTAATCCCCGAATGTACTGTTCCCAGGTCCAATATGCAGGAAGCTTCTTCCTCTAGGCCAAACCATGCAGAAGCTTGTGTCTTGTGATAAGGGGAAAAGGACCTTTCCTTCTCCTAGCGAGGCATGCCTTCAGCTGACCTAAATCACAGCCACAGCTTCTTGCAAAGTGTCAGGCTGAGGGAGCTGAACTCTGCACACTTAAACCCCAACAATAATTAAATTTATAAGAAAAAAATTTATAACACTTTTGTTCCAAAATTTTAATTTCTGATGATAATAACATTTGACTTTTATTTCAGACAAATATGATTTGGGGAAATAATATTTTTCTATTTGTTATTTGATCAAAACCTGTATTCACCACATGTCTAACTTTACTATTTTGAAAGATTAAAATTGAATCCTTCTTCTTGATAGGATATAATGAGATGGGCACTCTCATACACTTCTATGGGTATACAGAATAATTTTGTTAGATTAATTTGCCAACATCTATGAAAAAAGGACCTTAAAATATTTAGTAAGTGGATAGTTTAGGTAATGGCTAACTCATAAATCTGGAATTCCCAATGTATACTAAAAATACTAAAGAAGAAAAAAAAAGAAATGAAAAACCTCTATATCAACATAACTGAAAGACAAGGAGATTCAAACTTAGAATTTCTTGTACACAGAAATGTTAGAACCACATCCCAGTAAAATATCAACTAAATTCTCATCTCAATTCTTGAGAGAAATCAAATAAAATTCAGGGAAAAGTTGTATGAATGAGAGAAATGAGCTACTGTTCACACTAAAACTGATAAGAAGAAAAGCAAAAACACCATTAAAGAAGTCTACCCTGAATGTAAACCAAGGGTGTGTGGAGGAGATGGGGGACCTGGTGATAGAATCCCAACTACAGACAGAGCACAGAGAAGAGATTTAAATAAGTACATTAGAAGAAAGGGCCACCCTGACTTGGGAAGGCAGTTTCATAGTAAAAAGAAAAGGGAAATTTAAGATGACTAAAGTCAAAAGAAAAAATAATATAAAGATAAATTTTAAAAGGGAAGGATACACAACCCCTCTTTCCACCACTATGCCCCCCAACATCAACTGGTATAGAAGCCTTGTGTTATTACACTGACAGATGAGAGCATTCCTGAATGTATCTCATAAACCACTCCAAGTCACCAGCTTCATCCACAGAAATGTAGAGGCACAAACAATTTCTGTGTATACAAAATTCTTATCAAAAGAAAACAGAAAACAAGTGTCAAAATATTGCAGCTGATGAAAATTCCTCCATGACAAAACAATGATAAAGCAGAAGAAAAAAGCTCTCCAAGCTGAACCAAATATCCTCAAACATTTGTCAAAGCCCACCCGGAATCAGAAACATATAATTCACATACAAAGTACAACTACGAATTGAAAAGAAAATAAACCACACAGAAATGAGTTATTGCCTTCAGGAAAGAAATAGAAGACAAAGAGAAAATTCATATACAAAAGAGACTAAATTACAAGATACCAAAGGAAGACTAAAGTTGAATGATAACAGAATAAGGGATATTAAACTAAATAAGGAATATAATCAAGGAACTAAAATTATCCTATCAAAATAATCATATTTCAAAGATAAGCAAAAAAGCTTTTAAATATCAAAGTTATAAAAAAAATTTAATCATAGAAGTGCTCAGAAAATTTTATATCCATGAGCTCTTCATGAAAAATATACTTGAAAATGGAATTTATCAAAATAGGAGATTAATAGGGAAATTTTGCCAATAGTAAACATTAAGTATTATTTAATTGTCAATATAAGATAAAAGGAACATGAGGAAAAAATAGGATATTGTATAGTATTTTCCATAGATTATGAATTGGAAGTTCTGACAAAATATCAATAATGCAAAGTTTAAACCAAACATATCATTCTTATCAAAAGATGGGATCAGTTTAATTCATCTATTAAAATATTTTTTTATTCTGTCTAAAAAACAAGAACCGACTATGTATTGTTGTTGAAAAAACAACTCTAAAACAAATGATTTACAGAAAATAAATGTGGATGGACAGACAAAGTACTCCAATAAATGGAAACCACCAGAAACCAAGTATATTGAAATTGGTGCTGTACAAAGTAGAATTTAACTACAACAGCAGCAACTTATATGTAGTGACTAGATTACTTTTTCATTCTAAAAGATGCAATTGACAATAAAATAGAGTAGTTACAAATAACATAGCAATATTTTTTGAAGCAAAATTTGTAAGTGATCCAAGGAGACAAAAATAGAAACATGAAAATAATAAAAGACTTCAACAAGGCATTCTGAGCATAAGGCAAATCCAGCAGGCAAAGGAAGTATATTAGTTAGAGTTCTCCAGAGGAACCAAACATATATAGGTATGTCTACACACACATATATATTAGTTAAATATATAACAATTATATATATATATATATATATATATATATATATATATATATATATATATATATATATATTAATGGGGATTGATTAAATTGACTTACACAATTAGAAGTGATTATATTTCCCCATATCTCCCACCTGCAGATGGCCACAGTAGGACAGTCTTTGAGCTGGAGTCATAAAAGCCAGTAAAATTAACAAGAGAAATAAATTAGAGTTCCCTTAAAAGAAAAAGAAAAAATATAAATCTATTTCTTCTTTCAGATTATATAATAATATACCTGTAAAACCCTAGAGAATCAGTGACAAAATGAATTAAAATTGTAAAGTTAATCACAATATGAAATTAGCATACAGAAATCAATAACTTTTGTACACACAGAGAAAGGCAGTCATAAGATAATAATGGTAGAAAGCACTTAAATAATAGCAAAGAAAATTAAGTTAGCATAAAACATAAAAAAATGCAAAGCATTTCTGAGAAAAATATGAAAACCTACCTAAAGAAACAAAAGTAGACTTCTATGATCTTGGATAGGATGATGCTGTATCAGAAAAAGTGTCCATTCCATGAAAGTTAGTTTTGATTAACTGAATTTATAGCAATTCCCATGAGAACAACATTAAAATCTCTTATAGAGCTACATTTCATATGGAAATATTGCAAACTAATGCAATCAGGGAAATGCAACCCAAAATACATTGAAATTTCATCTCACCCCAGTTAGAATGGCAGCCATCAAAAATACGAATAATGATAAATACTGCACAGGGTATGGAGAAAAATAACAGTTATGCATTAATCGTGGGATTGTAAATTAGTATAACCACTATGGAAATCATTATTGAATTTCCCCAAAAGACTAGAAATAGAACCACCATATGGCCCAGCTATTCCATTCCTTAGTATTTATCCCACACAATTAAAATCAGCATCCCATAGTGATACGTGTGCACCCAAGTTTAGAGTAGCACAATTCACAAGAGCAAAATTATGGAACCAGCCTTGGTGTCTGGCAATGGATGAATGGATAATGAAAATGGGCTATATACTACATAGAGCCTCCCAAGAGCAAGCGATCCAAGAGAATATGGGAAAAATGGAGGAACTGGGATTGGGCAAAGGGGGGAAGTGGAGGGGGCATGGGGGCAGAAAAGATGGTGGAATGAGATGGACATCATTACCCGAGGTACACGTGTGACTGCACATATGATGCGTGCTTCATCATATACAACCAGAGAAATGAAAAGTTGTGCTACAATTGTGTACAAAGAATCAAAATGCATTCTGCTGTCATATATACCTAATTAGAATTAATTAATTAATTAATTAAAATAAAGGGGAAAAATGCTAGAGTGAGGAACTGGGGAGTGAGGTGGACAAAGTATGCAGACGGGTGTCTAATTAGACTGTTACCACCGTGGGTAAGGGAGGCTCAGGATGAATGGGGGCCTATAAGGAACAATGCAGAATGTGCTTCAGAGCATCTCCTTCAAAAGGCAAGTGAAATCTGAGGTGGGCAGAAGGATTGTGGCACAGAGCACCTGTATCACTTACTACCTCCTAACCACTCAGGTTGACAGCTCTTCTCTCCTTGGTGAGTGTACAGGGTAGGATGGGAGAGCAGAGAAGGGCATGGATACAAGTTATCACCCCAATTATTCAGACCAAGAAACAAGCCCTGATCACATTGTACTATGTAAAATAGAAACAGGACATCAATACAAGTTAAATATCTCAGTGTCTTATCCCTAACACGACTCTCTGAGTAGAATTCCCTGCTCCATTTTGAGGTCTTCTGAGATGACCAGCACAATTAGGGAAAATCATGGATATATCTGTGGTTTTTGGTTTATACCAAGGTTATATTCCTATAGTCCTACTTGAAAATAGTGGTGTGTTAGTCATCTATTGTTGCATAGTCAGTTATCCCCCAAGGTTAGTGGCTCAAAACAACAAACAGTTATTATCTCAGAATTTCTGAGTCAGGAATTCAAGAGCCACTGGGAGGTGTCCTTCAGGGTCACTCATGGAGTTGCAGTTCCAGTTTCACCAAGTTGCAGTCACCAAAAGGGCTTGCCTAGGGCTGCAGGATCTCTGGGCAAAGTGGTCCATTCCCATGGCTGTTGGCCTCCAGCAGGAAGCCTCAGTTCTCTACCTGCACAGCTCTCTTTGGGGGCTATTGTATGTTCATTTCATGACATGGCAATAGAGCCCCCCAAGAGCAAGCGATCCAAGAGAAAAGAGTCTTTCATAAGCCAATCTCCATCATTTTTGCCCCATTACATTGGTTAGAAGTAAGTCACTAAATGTTCATACTTAGGAAGAAGAGAATTAAGCTCATTCCTTATTTTTTTGTTTGTTTGTTTGTTTTGGTTTTTGGTTCCAGAGATCAAATCCAGAAGGTACTAGGCAAGTGCTCTACCACTGAGCTAACCTCCAGACTCTAAGCTCCATCTCTTAAAAGAACACATATTAAATAATTTATGGACATATTTAAGAACCACTTACCACAGGTGTGATGGGAAGACTGGAGCATGGAGGATCCAAAGTTATAATTTCTTGAATTCAGCCGGAGTCAACAGAGCACAGTGGAGTAGTTAGGGTGAGATTTGGGGTAAAATGGACTCAATTGTAAGTCCTGGTCCAGGTCGACTTCACAGGGTAGTAACCAGTCCTGCCTCAAAAACCCCCAGACTTAGGAGTGTGGACACATCAAACCTTTTTTGTTCAATGCCATATCAATATTGAAATCTTAGTAATTAGTAGTAATTTTATCTTTGTACTTGTGTTTTATAGGTAAAGTCCAAGGAGAGCAGAGGAGATAGTTCTAGGGCCTCCCAAAAGATACCCAAGTCTGCACAAGCATTTACTGCCATTTCTTTTTGTTTGTTTTTTAAAATATTTTTTTAGTTATCAATGGATCTTTTATTTATTTATATGTGGTGCTGAGGATCGAACCCAGGGCCTTACACATGCTAGGCAAGCGCTCTTCCACTGAGCCATGACTCCAGTCCCCCACTGTACTTCTTAACATCCTACTCCTTGACAGTGTTTGTGATATCAAATGAGCTTGGGAGTTGGTAATTATTCAAAGCAAGTGCAAGGCAGGTGTATAATGTCTTAGAACAAGCAAGTAGGACCACTCAAAATCCCTAGAGGTCACGTTTTCCATTCACATCAGAACTTGCTTTGAATGCACAAAGAGGCAATGGCATACTAAGAAACAAGAATTAGCAAGGAACCTCAGCAACCTCAACCTTCATTACTCAATCTCCTTCCCGGCATTAGCCAATCACTTGCATTGAATATGAAGACCTGGAAGGAAAGAGAAAGATCAGGCAACACACAAATCCTTTTTATCCCTTTCTTTCTCAACAGGAAGTCAAGAGTGTTGATAGAATGTGCATATGTGTTAAGAAGTGAAGTGTATTATATTAGTTCCCCTCAGGGTTTACCGTCCAGGTGAGGATGGAGTACCCAGGGTGTACAATTAAGGAAGTAGGAATTGTGTGGTTTCAGAGTTGGAGGAGAGCAATGCTCTTATAGCTACATTTACAAGTGTCATTGTATAATATAGTTGTTTCTTGGTGTAGATGCTGAAGCCCCTTATATAAAATGATGTGGTGTTTGCATATAACCTACACACTCTTCTGCATACTTTGAATCATCCTTGGATTACTTATAATACTTACTTTAATATAAATGGTTGCTAAAATGTACTGTTTAGGGAGTTATGACAGGGAAACAAATCTGTACATGTTTAGTAATTTTTTTCAGAATACTTTCTATCTGTAGTCAGTTGGATCCACAGACGTGAAACCCATAGATATGAAAGGCTGATGATATTAGAATGAATGACAAAATCTATGCTAATAATCTATCATTTTGATTTTTCTTCATTCATAACAACTTTAAATATCAAATAAAAAGACCCTCTGTGACAAGTCAAGAGACATCTGGAAGAAAAATTTTAAAAGCCTTGTATTTTTACTGTCTTTAATGACAAGTTTTCTGGTTTTTTAAAATATTTTATTAGTTGTAGATAGACACAATATCTTTATTAATTTATTTTTATGTGGTGCTGGGGACCTTGCCACCTGAGTGCAAGACAAGTGCTCTATCACTGAGCTATAACCTTAGTCCTTCTCTGGTTTTTTGAACAAAGGATTCCTCATTTCCATTTTTCACAGAGAGTGAAAATTATGTAGCTGCCTTGGTCCTGGCTCCCTCTGTCACTCGTTTTCTCCACAATGACTTAACTGCTCCAAACTTTCATTTTCTCCTCTATAAAATGGGAATCCCTGCAGCATGTAACAGAGAAGGTTGTTAGAAGGATACAATGACAAGATGCTTTAAAATAGTGTAGTGTCTGTCTGTATTATGTTCAACAAATAAATGACTCTATTGTCACTGGAGACAGAGAGGAAGGACATAAAGGAGGGAGTGAAAGGAAAAGATAAAAGACAAGAAAGATCCCAGGTTAAAAATGGCCTCTAAGAGGGAGGTGCCCTTTGAGAAATGGTCCCTGATTTGGTTTGAATTTCCTCAAGGGATAGAATTTTCCTTGTGTGTCTTGAGATTTTACTTTACTCTCTTGTCTCATTGACTACATCTCAGATGAATTGCAACTGGGATTCATCTTTGAGGTGTCTGATCTTTGATCTCTGCTACATTTTCTATGTAAAGGTGTATCACATCCACTTAACCTGAGTTCTCAACTGAAAAGGAGACACTACCTGCCTGCTAAGTCCTTCGACTCTTCACATCCACTCCCAGCTTCTCAGCCATCAGTGCTGAGAAGTCATGGATTTGGCTATGGGAGAGGGGAGGGCCACCTTTGTTGAACCTCAGGAATGCAACTCCAGGTCCTCTGAGAGCATCTTGCCTGTTCCGTCTTCCCAGAGAACACCGCCTCTCACCCCTCCTGGAAATTATGGCAAGAGAAAAAAAAACTGCCAAGCCAACTAATAAGGAAAACCTAATTATACTTTCTTCTGCTGAAACGTGTCGGTTGCATTCTTAAGGAATCTGGCATTATCAATATCAAAACTGCTGTTACTATGGGGAAGTTCAAGTTATGAGCAAGAGAGTTTTAGATTAAAAAGAGTTATATTTTTCCATGAAAAAAATATGAACAATAAAGTTGGTTCTGACAGCTCTAAGTTATTTTGTTAAAGCTAAAGTAAAATCAGTGTTACAACTTCATTATCAAATGCCCCAAACAAAATGGAATATTGCTGAGAAAATTTTCAAAGGAGCAGCAAGTGTCCCAAATTTGCAAATGTCTAAGTGGATTTTTAACCAGTTCTCAGCTGTGCCACTCAGACAAAGCAATAATGTCTTTGAGATAATTTTTCCTCCAATATATGCCTGTGTCATAATAATCATCAGTTGCATTGTAACCAACAGTCCTGGGCCTGATGCCAATCCATGATCACAGTCTGTTTGGACTACTATAGCAAAATATCATAAACAGGCTGGCACAACAACACAAATTCTGAAGCCTAGAAGTTCATGATCAAGGTACTGGTAGATTTGATATCTGATGTGTTACCTTTTTGCCATGTCCTCACAGGTAGAAAAGAGGGATGAAGCTCTCTGAGGTTACTATTATAAAGGCACTGACTAATCACCTGCCAAAAGCCCCATCTCCATTGGTCATTAGGATCCAATATATGAATTTTAGGGGCATATAAGTATACTTATGAGATTATATAACATTGACAGTACTTAAAATGATATGAATTTTAGGGGCATATAAGTATACTTATGAGATTATATAACATTGACAGTACTTAAAATGACTAAGATACAAAGAGATACTAACTCTTCTCAAAGAAGTGAGAAGCTAAGCATAAAATGTAAAAATTAGCTTTCTTCTCTTTTACAGAGGTCCATGGAAATGGATTGTGAAAAGGATACCATAAAGCTTTAAAGGAGATATCTTCACAGGAGCCAAGTATGGTTTAAGCTGAGGACAGATGCTGATGATCATCAGCTAAGTCAGGAAGAGTCCATGGAGAGAGTGATTCCAATTTCAAGAAAAGAGCTGAACCAGAAGAAGGAACTGAGAAACAAAGCAAAAGTGCATATGGCAGCCCAAGGTGGTGGATCTAGAGCACAGGGGTTAGGCGTATATTAAAGAGAGAAAAGAAAAAGAAAGGAGGAAATCAAGTGTCTTAAGGTACACACACACTCTCAGCTGGACCCCAGCAGTGTGGGTTCAGTGGTGTGGCATGATCTTCAACTCAAAGAATGTGAGAGTGGGAGGGACCCCAGAAAACGTAAGTCAAGCTACTCATGATCAAGACTGTAAGCTGAGGCACAAAGATGGGCATACCTACCCAAAGCTATGAACTTGATACTAATGATAGAGAATATCCTTATTTGGAGTCTGCAGCTTTTTGTGTTTCATCAAAATGTCAGTCATAGGTCAAATGAATAGATCTTTCTCCTCTACAAGTGGAAAGTAGAGAGTTGAACAGTTTCATTTGGAAAGAGCAATTGTGAAAAGAGACCTGACTCCAAATCCCATGTCCAAAGTAACTTTTGAACTTCCAGCTCTTCAGAAATTTAAGGCATGTGTTGAGGTTCAAAGATTACTTCCCTGAAGACTATAAGTCCTGGAAGGTTAGGGACCAGGTCTTATTTACATTTCTATCTCAAACACCTGGACAACAATCCCCTTTAAATAAATAATTATACATTTCAAAATATAATTTATTCCCAGGGTCCCCTTTATTCTTATTCCCCTTATATTCTGTATACATTCACTGATCTCAGGCAAGTAAAGAGACGTCTATTGTCACAGAGGGCATTTAAAATAGAACTCCTTTCAACTCTTGGGCTCCTTTTCCTCACCATTGCTATTGCAATTCTACTAGGAGACCTAGGACAAGGTAATAACTGAAGCAAGAATGCATACAAATTTTAACAAAAATGCATCTGTTAAATAATAAGAGGCAAGGTAGAGAAGAAAAATCTACAAACCAGAATGTTGATGTTTAGTAAGAGATTCTTTAAAGTTCAAGGCTGGATTGTTCACAGGCATGTTGTTTATCTGCAATACCTAAACAAGGCTTGGTGTCCAGCCCTACATTGTTGCTAGAGTAAAATCAGTAAATCTTAGTGTTACATTCTTTAGGGTTCTCAAACTTTTGAATAACCTCTAAGGGGGGATTCCACAGCTTCCTTGGTACCATCATTTCAATTTATTTGTTATACCAGAGCTCTAACAGCATAAAAGTGACATTTCATCAGAATTGACAGAAATTCCTATGGTTATATTTTTAGATTTTTTTTGTTGTTGTTTATTTATCATGGAAAGTCCCAGCTACTTTCTTGACCTGGCAAAACAGTCTTTACAGAAAAAGGGATAAAGCAATCTTGATAAACAGCAAGTAAACTGATTTGGCTGAAGAAACACCAGAGCAGAATGTTCCTGTTTTTCCTAGAAAGCATTTCCATTCTGTGTGGCTTTGGGAACAAAGCCAAAGTCGGCTTGAGAGGACAGAGACTTCCAGTACGTCAGGTGGGCATGAGTGGCTGAGAGAGAGTTCAGACACCCAGGTGCAAACCTGGGAAGGGCAATGTGCTTGGTTTCTCTTGTGTTTTCAGACTGACAAGGCCTCTGAGAGAATGTTAAGGGCCAGAGAGGGATGAGATTATCCAGAAGACAGGAGCCTAGACACCTCCCATTCCCTTGCCTCAAATTCACAAACCACAAAAGCAGGGTGGGAACGGAGGGAGAAAAGGAAACAGATGTGCAGATAGGCGCTCCTTCCCCACTCTGCTAGTGAGACCTAACACGGCCATTCCTGATACTGGGTTTCACAATAGCATCCATCTTGGCCTCAGAAGCACCTCTTGGAATAGTCCCTGGAGATCAAGCATCATGTTTTTCTTCCCATCCTTCCCTCCAAATCACTCCCTTGCATCTATTTTTGCAGCACAGTGAACAGAAAAAAAAAGCACAGGTGCAGGATTCACGAAGGAAATGAGGAAAGAGACTGAATTTCTGAACAAATGCATGCACCAGACATTCTGCTAGGTGTTTTATCTACCTGCCTCTTTTATATGATCATCATCATTCCCCAGACCTGGGCTGTAGGCCAGGTTCTTACATCAAAGGGTAAGATGGTAGATGAGTTGCCAAACCTCTAGGCATCTGATGAGTTTAAAGTGTGTGTCTAAAGTGGGGTGATGGCACTTTCCCAGTTGCCTTGGAGTATTGTCAGAATCAAAAGGTAATGAACACCTTGTGAAATGCTGAGTACATGCAAGGGATTATTATTTACCCAATAACCATTCTGCAAGACAAAAGTCTCTGAGATTCTCCCACTTGAGAGATGGCTCTTCTCTTTTTTTAAAATTTTTTTTATTGGTTGTTCACAACATTACAAAGCTCTTGACATATCATATTTCATATATTAGATTGAAGTGGGTTATGAACTCCCAATTTTTACCCCAAATGCAGATTGCAGAATCACATTGGTTACACATCCACATTTTTACATAATGCCTTATTAGTAACTGTTGTATTCTGCTACCTTTCCTATCCCCTACTATCCCCCCTCCCCTCCCCTCCCATCTTCTCTCTCTACCCCATCTAATGTAATTCATTTCTCTCCTTGTTTATTTTCCCATTCCCCTCACAACCTCTTATATGTAATTTTGTATAGCAATGAGGGTCTCCCTTCATTTCCATGCAATTTCCCTTTTCTCTCCCTTTCCCTCCCATCTCATGTCTCTGTTTGAAGTTAATCTTTTTTTTTCCTGCTCTTCCTCCCTACTCTGTTCATAGTTGCTCTCATTATATCAAATAAGACATTTGGTATTTGTTTTTTAGGGATTGGCTAGCTTCACTAAGCATAATCTGCTCTAGTGCAGATGGCTCTTCTCTACCCCAAACATGCATGTTGACTCCCATGCAAAGTCATGGTTTCAAAGATCTGAACTGATCTTTGGCACCACCCAGCAAATCAAACATCTCTTCCTGACCCTGCCTTTATTTGCAATGTAACTTCCAAGGCAAGAAACCAAATATCAAGCTCCACAGTAATGAAATAAGGAGGCTCAAAAGCTTCACCTCCTACCTTTGAATTTGATACAGAGGGGTGATATATCAAGTGATGATAAAGGAAGACAGGGGTACAGTGTGAAAATGAGACATGGCATCAGAGGCAATGTTATTGTCCTGGTCATGATAAAAGGTAAGGTCTTGCAGAGGGTGGGGGTGGGGGAGGGGGCATTCTGTGGACAGTCAGAAATGCCAAATCATTCCTGAACCAAATAAGAAGTGCTAGAAGGGGAAATTAGAGAAAGCTTGCAAGAAGAAATTTCTAAAGGAAGGAAAAATTATTTGATTACCTGCTATGTGCCAGAGGCTGTATTATACATTCACACATGTATCTATGATCTCATTTCCTCCAGCCTGCCTCCTTGCTGCTGATGTGATGTGTTATGTCATTGGAGAGAAGTCAGCTCTGGGTGGTAATTCTCTAGTAGCACAATTCCTTTAGAAATCCAGACAGTACCCACCCATTGACTGCTGGAAGAAATAAATCTGGGTCAGGATGAGAACTGACAAAAAGGAGGGAGGGGACATGGAGCTTGTGTGGTGGCGAGGGTGGAAGTGCATCTCTTAGGGAAAATTCCCCAAAAGCAACTCAGACTCTGCCACTTACATGTGACCATCTGCTCACCTCTCCTCCCCAGCCCTTGTCTCTACTGAGCATCTACCAACACTGAGCTCAACCACTATCATCCTGATTAAAAATTGAGATAGGCTTGGATTCAAGTCCCAGTTCCTCTACCTACTGTTTGTGGGGCCTTGTTTTGCCAATTATTCCCTAAGACTTAGTTCCTCTTCTATAAACAGAGTCATGGTGTCTTCTAGGTGTTTAGTAAAATTGAGATGTGTTTGCAAAGTGTTGGACCCAATGCTCGGTTCTGTAGTTGGAGTTTTTAATTATTACTCTCCTAGGTGTCATCTCTGATCTGTCATCTCAGATAAACATCAATTAACTGCTGACTGCTTACTATTGAATTAGTCACTGATAAAACAGTCACAATCCTTGACCTTAAAGACCCCGCAATCTTAGGCAAATAATGAGCACTATTTAGACCTCCAGGAACATTCTGGCTGTGGTCCTCTCTATGAAGGTATGGCTATGGACAGAGGGTGGGCTTTCTGAGGGGCTCCAGAAGAACATGGGGTATAAGTCAGTGACAGCTGGGGTGCTCAAAAGCTCTGTGAATTCCCAGGAGTGGTGCTGAGTTGGGGATCTTGCAGAGGTGACCCCTGTCAGGGGTCTGCTGAACTCCGGGTGGTCTTCCCATGCTGATGGGACTAGGGCTTTGAGGAGGTGTCTCAGAAATCTTTCTGTGGAGGGAAGCTGGTGGAGGCAATGCTTTCTTTGTATCATCCAGAGCAGCACTGAGTTTATCTGTTTAATATATTTAAAAGCTGAATTGGATTCAAAGAAAAGATCAAGCTGTTAACAATATTTGTAAACAACGAGGGTAAATGATTTCTAAAATCTTTCTGAAGATAGAACATCAGTATTGTCTCTAGCCTCAGTGCAGAGCTGCCTGGAACTGACCCACCTGGGCCTGGGGTTCATCCATATTCAAGGCCTGCAGGCCCCTGGATGTCTGAGACTCTCCATCCAGAGTTCTTTAATTCCACCCTGCTTTTCACAGAGCACTTCCCAATACCTCTTTATCTTCCTGGTCCTTGACCATTTTTTCCTTCACAATTGCTCTTTCCTACCAATGCAGAAATCAGAAAAGAGGCCAATTGATCCAAAGAAAGGCTTAGTCTGTTGAGAATTGCTAGAGAAGTTAAGTTCTCTGTTTGCAGAGGAACCAAGTGCAAACATAACAACAGGCCCGACAACTGTTGACTTTATTTAACTTGAACCCCATTTCATCAGCCAAAGTCTTGACCTACAAGTCAGAGGTCAGGCCATCAGAAATATGCAAAAACAAGCTCTCCGGGCAGTGAGAGCCTGAGTACTCCACTAAGGAGGCCTTTCTGAACTGTGAAGTTCCCAGGGGCTGGAAGGGGGGACTATGGCTAAAAAATAGGGCCTGGTGTGAATTTTCTCATTATGTGAGAGCCACACCTAGATTGGGCTGAGCTCTCTTTCCCAGGACAGTTTGAATGCAAAGGTGGATTCAAGATCCTCGTTGCTTCTTTATGACAAAAAGCAACCTCCTTTCTTTCAAAAGGAAGTAGAAGAGAAAACAGAAAATGAAAATAATAAAGGAAGGAAGGGAGGGAGGGAGGGAAGAAGAAGAGGAGTCCTGAGAAAACAAGAATCACACACAATAAATGAAAACCAACATGTTTCCTCAAAATAGCAGCCTGTGATACAATCATGGCTCTCAAGTTTTAAAATGTGGAATATTTTTAGTGGGTCATAAACTTGAAGTAGAGCATAAAGTTGTCAAGACCTATTCTCATCCCTGGTGTTAGAAGCAGCTGACCAGGCAATTTAACCGTTTACACAATGGTTCCTAGTGTTTCCATCCAAAATAGACCTGTTGTGTCATATGTCATGGTCACATGTTAAGGGAAACACCCATCCTTCTGTGAAAGCAGCCAGGAGAAGCCATGTGAAATAATGACACTGTAAACTTTTCTCATTTCAATGATCTGTTTCTTATTATGTGAATGTCAAAACCCAATTCATACGTTGATTTACCTATCTGCTTGAGGAAAATTGTCTGAAATTATGATTTTATGAAGCTCCCTTTGTTTATAAGCAAGGATCACAGTGCAAATTTTAAAGTCTCATTCCCATGTAAGGGAATTTGTCTCATTTCCAACCTGGATCTTTTGTCCATAATTCCAGGAACTTTGCCCAACTGGAAAGATATTTGGAGCACATCTTCCCCAAAGGGAGGAGAAAGTTAAGTGGCACACTTCAAATAAAACGGTTCAGCATTATGTACTTAGGAATAAGTCAAAGAAAAGATCTGTGGAGACTTCCTCTTTTACTCAAGCTCTATCTTCTTTTTGGTTCTACTGAGAAACCCTCTAGAATGTAGCTCTCTTGAACTTCAATAAAGCAGTGCTTTAGCTGGTTAGTTCCCCACCATTTATTAAGGTATGTGTTCTTAGCATTGCAAAAGGTCATGTAAGTGGATCAAGATTTGAGTTTTTTATAGCCAAGAGTGGGCCAGAATCCACTGCAAGGCATGGAGATGGCTGAGTTTCGGGCTGAGCTTGCATCCTCTTTGTGCAGAGTCTTGAGTTAATTGAGACCTAGGCCCAAGAACTCACAGCATACCAAAGGCTTAATTGCTTGTGAAATTGACAGAGAGAGCACACTGGTTCAGAGGCCAAGGAGGCTGGCCACTTATAATTCCTCTCAAGTCTAAACTTCGGGACCCAAGGCTGAGTCTGGGTGACAAGATTTGACGCTTAATCACCAGGCTGCAAGGGAAACAGCACCTTTCCAAAACTACCCAGAGGCAGAGAATCCTGGGGCTGGTATGAGTAGAGAGCAAGGCCTTGTGTGTCTGAACTTTAACTTTGCTGACTGCAATCTCCTCTATCTCTCTCAGCAATCAAAACAATTTTTTTTATAAAGTCCTCTGTCCATGTAAAGGAGCCAGTGGAGGGTGGAAGGAAGGTCAAAAGAGTTCTCAGTATTGATTGTGCTGGAACAGATGTTGTTTCTCTGAGCCACAAGGAATGTAGAGAGGGAGAAACTCTATATCTTCTGCCGTCACCATTGCAGGATAGTAGAACAGGGCTAATAGCGTGGTGGCGGTGGGCACTGTCTGCCTGTGTTTAAATTCTCCTAAGGTCACTGTGGGGGTGACTTTGTAAAGGTTCTTCTAGCCTCTCTATAAGCCTCAGTTTTTTCAAAAGTAAAACAGGGCAAGTTACAGTTCTTTTGCATACTGTGGTTGTTAAGGCTTAAAGAAGATGCAATCTTCAGCCTGGGCAGCAATGAAACATGAACTGTATATACACCGTTGTTAGCTGTTTAAATCTGTTGGAGGGAGCGTTGAGTTTTTTTGTTCTGTTTTTTAGGCCCATGATCATCTTTAATCAGTGCTCATTTCTGAACTATTCCCGTGTCATACTCTGAGTCTTTCAGCTTTGTTGAGGTATAATTGATAAGCAAAGAGCTGGACCTATTTCACATGAGCAATTTGATGAGTTTGGGACATGCAGAGGACTAGGGTCTGGAGGGAACCTGTTGGTACCTTTTGCTTTTGTACAATTACATTTCCAGGCTTCTGTGCTTTAGTGATGGACCAGAATTAAAAGAGCCACATCTGTTGGAACAGTATGGTAGGCTGAAGATGAAACGTTCTGTTACATCCTTGATCTTTCAAAACTCAAGTGCTCATTTTGTGCAGAGGGAATTGGGAGAATGATCTAATGTTAAGTGCCTACTGAATGCCCCTTACCTGAAACTGGGCCCCTCTCTCCTTGATGATGGAGGACAACAATGGTCTGAAGGGAGGGCTTGTTGGTGGAATCTGGAAACTATCCCTGGGGGCCTCTGGTCATCAGTTTGAAGTGCTCTCATGAATCATGCAAAAGGGGGGAAGAGCAGAGGTCATGGCTGATAATGGAAGAGAGATAATGAGAACTTAAATGGGAGTAGGAGAATAATAACTATGATAGTGCCCACCAGCATTTTAATATATTTTTCAAATCCTGTATGTCCAGGTTTTGTTCAAAAGATTTACTCCTTGATTTAGTCATTGATTTATTAGATATATGTTTTTGTTTTACAGTTTATGGATTCTTCTATTTACTATGTTAAAATTTCCTTCCTGTTTTTTTTTCTACTTATTTTTCCAAAGAATTAAATTATTTTTCCAAAGAATGCTTGGTCTACTTTATTTTTATTTTTTCTCATTAATAAAGGAAAGATTTAAGAATATGAATTTTCAATCTGGGTAGGGCTTTGGTTACATTCCAAACATTTACTACTGTGACATTTTATAGTAGTTTAGTAATGCAGTATTTTCTAACAAATGCTCATTGCAATTTTTACCTCCTCTTGCATCCAATATTTGCATATGAGAAAATTTATTTTTTATTACTAGTAGTTTTTTAATTTCATACATTTCATACATTTTAATTTTAATTTTATTATTATGTTAGTGAAAAAAATGACACCTGAGTGAAATCAGCTTGTTTTCCTATCTTTTTAAATTGGTGCAGATTATAATTTTTTTCCTTATTATGGGCACATTTTTTAATGGGTGAAAATAGCTTTTATAAATTTAATACAATTTTCATATTGGGCCTAGGGGTGTAACTCTGGGGTAGAGCACTTGCCCAGCATGCATAAGGCCCTGTCTTCAATCATCAGCACCACACACAAAGAAAAAGTAATCAATAAAATAAAATAAAAAAGAATAAGAAAAAAAAGGATTTTCATCTGGTGCAGTAGATTACTAGTATTTGAGAGCACAGTGTGGATCATTGGAAAGAAGAGATAGGATCTCTTTTTCAGATACTAACCACAAATATATACATAAATTAGATGTATTTCTATAATTTAGATATATATGCATATGTACTAATATTGTATTAATTTTGTTTTTACATTATCACTCTTTTGATTTATCTCATCTGTCAAAACCAGTTAGATGTGTTGGAGTGTCTCTTAACAACTGGGTTAATTTCTTCTTATATTTGTTTTCTTATAGTGTATTGCAAATAATTTTGGTTATTTGAGGGTTTTATAGTTTGCTCTGAACTTTTTGGCATATAAGAATAACTTTGGTATGGCTATATGATGAGTATGAAAATTTTCAAGTCATGTTACTGACTTTTGTCTTTAATCCATCATTTTATTTGAAATATATATTGGTCCTGCTGCTTTTGGCTTCTGTTCTATTTATATAGGTAGATGATTGATAGATGGAAAGATAGACAGATAGAGATGTAGATATAGTGTGTACTTATGTATTTCTCATGCTATTTTTAAGGCATTATTTTTTAAAGCAACATGTACTATTTTGCAACTAAGTCCTCAACTTTAAATTGGGGAATTCACCATGGACACATGTGACTGCCCTCCTCTCATTGTGCTGTATGGGGACAGGACAGTTCAGCCAAACTGGGAGGACCTCTGTGGACACAAAGTCCAGGTTTAGACCTTGAATCTGCCTCCTATATCTGTGTGACCTCAGGGAAGTGATCTATTCTCTGCAAGTCTCTGTCAATTCATCTGTAATACTGAAACAATATTATTAAAGTGACTATAAAGAGTCAATTAAAAATTAGTAGATACAAGGCACAGAACAGAAATTGATGCATTGCAGGCACAGTGGTATATGCAATGACTGTTGGCCAGAATTCTGAATGAAATAATAAATGTAAACATAATTCTATACATAATTCTATTATTTTGAATTTGGTGTTTGTGGATCCTTATATTACTTCCTTATTTTTATCTTTTGATATGTAGCTTTTTATTTGTTTCTCTCTGTACTAATAATTTGAAGGGCTAATAAATTGTCTTCATCAGTGGTCATCTGTATGTTTTCCTAAGACATCATTTGAATTATTATTTTGTAATTGTAGTTTTTAATACTTTTCCAACGTATTTCATTTATAATGTTTTTATATGGCTCCTCAATCTTTGTTAATATAATCTGGGGTTTTCCACTGATATTTTTTTTAATTTCTTTTATTTTAATTTATATGTGACAACGGAATGCATTCCAATTCTTATTACACATATAGAGCACAATTTTTCGTATCTCTGGTTGTATACAAAGTATATTCACATCAATTCGTGTCTTCATACCTTTATTTTGGATAACATCACATTCCACCATTATTTATACCTCAATGCCCCTTCCCTTCCCCCTCTGACCCCTCTGCCCTGCCTAGAGTTCATCTATTCCTCCCATGCCCTCCTCTCCC